>NC_048430.1:9734379-9737500 GCF_013103735.1 Etheostoma cragini
AAAAACTGGGCAATCTATATTAGGGGCATAAATATTAACAAGGGAGCACCTAATACCACAAAGGTCTACATCTATCGCCACCCACCTGCCTTCCCTGTCCGTGAGTTGTTTGTGTTTAATAATATTGAGATTCCTACGGATCAGAATGCTAACGCCCCGCTGTCTGGATGAATAGGCACTAAAGAATGTTTTACCAACCCAGTCTCTTCGTAATTTAGTAGACTCTTCGTTATCTAAATGAGTCTCCTGTAGGAAGCAGATATCTGCCCTCTTCTGTTTTAGATACAAAAGAAGCTTCTTCCTTTTTATAGCAAGATTTGCCCCCTTTATATTCCATGATATCACTTTAATCATGTCTGCCATTATTCTTCATTTTTTCTGATTTGTCCCTGGTCCTTTCTGGTCTGATCTCAAAGTGTTCGTGACTAAGCGTGCAACTATGCTTTGCACCCCGCCGCAGATGCCTCCCCGTGCTGTAAATGTACCTACACGAAACCCAGACAAAAAAAAAAAATATATATATATATATATACAGAAATAAAACACAAATACACAAATGTAGTAACCATCGAGGAACAGGACGGCTCTCCACAACCTTCACTCTCAAACGAAACAACAAAATAGTACGTCCGTGAAACTCAAAGTCCCTGGCCAGTTGGCCGCCCCCCCCCCACCCCCCCAACATCATCAACTGTATCTCTTCCTCTGTAACCGAGTCTAAAAGTGAATGCAGAAACTACTGAGATATAGCCACCATCTGAGAGGGTTCATTTTTGAACAAAAACATACATAAACCCACAAATAACCCTGCAAACAGACCAGTGGGAGACCCATGTCTAGATTTATCAACCAGGACAATTTGCCCGGTGAAGTAAACTAAAGGTTCTGAGAGTTTATGAGAATATCAACATGAGGAGTGTTGTGCCTTAAAGTCCATAATTAGAAATAGAAAATGTTTACAGAATTAGCTCTTAGCATCTAGTTAACATAGTCTGGTCAGAGGCCTGGGTTTTATTAAAGTGGGATAGTTTGCACAGAAATTGGTGAAGAGGAAGCACAGGTTTTACGGTTAAACTGTGTCTTCATGGCTGTTTAACGTTAAACATTCACTAAACATTTTTTTTTAATGATAACATTGCTTGTGTGAGGGAGGCCTTCCATGCTCTGAACCCGTGTTGTTTGGCGTTTTGGTTAACTTCTTGCAAGAGCAAACGTTATGTAGGCCCAGTTAGTGTCAGTACTGTAGGCAGAAATGTGGGCGGGCAGCACAGAGACCCACCTACTAATATTGGGACATAAACACAATTCTAATCTTTTTGGCTCTATACACAACCAAAATGGATTTGAAATGAAACAAACAGGATTGGCTTTAACTGCAGACTGTCAGCTTTAATTTGATCCAAATCAGGGGAACAGTTTAGTAATTAAAACAGTTTGTATATGTTCCTCCCACTTTTTAAGGGACCAAAAGTAATGGGACAGATTAACAAAGATTAGATTAGAATTGTGTTGATGTCCCAATATTTATGGACCTGACTATATGTTAACCCAAATAGTCAACCACAACTGAACTTTCCTGATTTCCGTGTAATCATACAAGCCATATAGGCTACATCATCAGATGTAATGTTATAGGCACCGAGACGAACCTTTAACAGCATAGCATAGCCTGGCACGGCGACCACATATTCAAACATACACACACAGACGACAGACGCAACAGTATCATTAATCAAGCTATAGTTAGAGGTACATTGGCACCAACATGGTCAGTAATGTTAAAAATTACATGAAGTGCGTGTAATTTGGCATTGAGGGGGGGACGTCATCGTTGGAGAATAAAGTGCTGCTGATGAGGAAAGGTTGAATAAACAGCCACTTAATGTTAAATTATCTTTATAGTGTGTATTCTAAAGTCTTCGTGTACAGTCTCTGGTCATTGTTTAGCACTTGACAAACTAGTGGATGAGTTGGTGTCTGGGTTGAAAATGCTGGCTGAATTGGAGCTTAATTCTCTTTCTCCTGCTCCTTACAAAGTCTTTTTGTGACAAACTGAGGCAAACTGCTTTGTTTTGCCTTGAGTGGAAAGCAGGCTTCTGTTCCTCTGTGCAATGTGTGGGCTGTGCACCAAGTGAAAGAGGAGGGGCTGCTCACAATCTGGTGTTTTCTAAACGCATTGCTACTCAAAAGTTATGACATACCATCATCATCACATAGTAAGCATAAAGAAAGAAACAACATTTTTATTTTTATTTTTATTGGTTGTGTCAGCCAATTTAAACAGTATTCACTGGTTGCTATTCACTGGATGATCAGCCAACAGGAAGCCTAAGGGGCTGGAAAGCGTCGACGCTGCTACTAGCTGCTGTTTCTCACTGGAAATTCCATTGTTATAGTAAATTAGTTAGAGTTGACAGACGTCTGTCGAAGTGTAGTCTCGCATAACTAGACTTATCTCTCTCAGTGCTGAAGTATGATCTGGCTCCACACCTATCATTCTGGGATAGAGGAAAAAAGGGTTTGGCTTGCAAAAAACCCTGGATGCAGCGATGGTGGCCAGGCTTTATTCCAGCATCCGGTAAGCCAGACGAGTCAAAGTGTTGCTTGCAGTAAAAATTGTTTTAGAAATGTGAGGAAGACTGTCAAATACCTCTAACAGTAATTTTACTGATTTTAACAAGTTGCTGTATTTGTAAATAGTAGGGCTGTAACGATATGCAAAATAAGGCGGAAATCATGACACTCAGTTCCACACACCTGTGTTGAGAAGGTAGAATCGTGACAAACCCCTTCTACCTTCCAGAGTTATCCTGACTGTCCAGATCCATACCACATCTTTAAATTACTATTAATATTAGTCCTTCCGGTGAATCGGTAAAGCTAACGGAGGTGTAATGTTAAGAATAGGCAATGTTCTGACTTGGGTGACTGGTCTGTTTCCGTACGGTTCAGTAAACTGCCGTTAGTGTCCTTAGCACCGGAGTTAAGTGCTGACCGAGCTGGCTGGGGGATGACTGTGGATGTGTCCCCGGGGCTGTAATGTTAGTGGATGGCTGCTAGCTGGCTGGGGGCTGACTGTGGATGTGTCCCCAGGGCTGTAATGATAGTGGATGGCTGCTAG
>NC_048430.1:9737600-9753291 GCF_013103735.1 Etheostoma cragini
ATGTTTTTGTGGTGTCTGATGTAGAAAAGATATGGATTATGATGGGAGGATGCTGAAAGATTGAAAGAGATGGGCGTTCCTGCCAGGTGGACATCCAAACTGCTGATGCTTAACCTATGTGTGTGTATATATGTATTTGTTGAAATGTACCTTTTTTTTTTTTTTTTTCTTTTTTTTTTTTGGTGTAAAAGTTGTTGCTGTAACCTGTTGGAAAGGCAATAAAAAGAAAGTTACAAAAAAAAAAAATGAACCCTCTCTGTGTATTTATCCTACCAACAACAGTCTACAGCTGGAGATGAATAATTTATTGAAACATTGTGTGTGTGTGTGTGTGTGTGTGTGTGTGTGTGTGTGTGTGTCTGTCTGTGTGTGTGTGTGTGTGTGTGTGTGTGTCAGATGAAAGTTTGACAGGAAGTTCCCAGCCTGAATCTGCGGTACTGGCTCAGTTCAACAAGTCCTGGGCTGAGCTCACCGATTGGCTGACCATGTTGGATAACATGGTGCAGAACAAGCGTGTGGTGGTGGCTGACCTGGATGACATCAATGACAACACTGGCATTCTCAAGGTCAGGACCTGTACTTTGAGCCAGGTTCTGTCCATGGTTTCTCCGCCACACTAAGTGGATTTGCACTTAGGGAAATTGTTGGATCTCTATTCAATTATAGAGTGTGGTCAAGACCTTCTATATCTGTAAATTGTCCTGAGATAACGGCTGTTATGATTTGTTTTCAGGTATCTCTGCAGGAGCTGGACCAGCGTCGCCCACTCCTGGAGAGACAAGTGACAGCAGCCCAGAACCTGAAGAACAAAACCAGCAACCAGGAGACCCGTAATGCTATCACTGAACGCAGTATGTCTCTCACACACAGACACACACACACTCATAAACCCACATGCATCATCTCATATAAAAAATTGTGTTTGCTCCTAAAGAATTTTTTTTTTAAATACTTTCAACAAATAAAGCAAATGTACAAAATCCATCCGTATGTCATTGGTCAAACAAGTTAAAATAAAAATATGGGCTGGTTTGATCCTAGACTCATAAATCTTATTCACCTGTAGAAACATGCACGTGGCACACCAATGCCATATCTACATATCATGTACATATGACACACCTTGGACACAGATGAAAAGGCGTTGGGCATGTTTAGAAATTAAAAGATTGAATAGCATCTATGAAGATGAAAGATGCTCAGGGCTTAAAGTATTCTGGCATCAGCCGGATCTCCGGCGTGTGGAAAAAGATAATAATAAAGATAATGACCTCTTCTGAAGAGTCCTTCGTGTTTTTTAATCCTCCGTGTCCTCCTTGGCTATTACAACTGCGTGGAGGAGGGTTGGGGGCGGTGTGCGAGGTAGTCTTGCATCATGTAGACGTACCGATAGTTTTGTTTTCATAGAATTTGTTATGTTGGCGACAGAAACTACGCACTGTAGCTTTAATCTAAACATTTCTAATTATTTTTTGGCATATTACCCTCCCCTGGCTCCTTGGTATAGTTTTTTTTTTTTCTACAATAGTCCTGAAACGCTGTTGTAATTTTGCCATTAAATTCAAGAAAAATATATGTAAAGAGGGAAACTGAGGGAAAGAGGTAGGTATAATTGAGTAAAAAAAGAACAGGCTGTTGCTGATTTCATTTTCTTGTCTTCTCTCTCTCTCATCATGCATGCCTCATATAAAAGAGTGCTGCAGATTTTACACCTGCTTTTCTTAGACATTACATTACAGACACATTTTTGTCTGTCAATGTTTATATACATTACTATACAATCCTTCAATATGTTGTCCCACTAAACAGGATCGCCTTAAAGGATAGGTCTGTAAACATTTGGTAAGACTTTATTTACAGACTGACCACCAGTCAGTCATTACATTTTCAGTCATTCATGTCATTTGTTATAGGGTTAGGGTTAATTGACCAGAGGGCTTTTTCACAAAACCAACAAATGTGTTTTAAATGAAATCCGTTACAAAGGGAAATATATACAGTGCTGTAGGCCAAAGGTCTTTCTTTCGTTATGTTGATCCATTTTTTGTATTCTTTACAAAGTATAATTTGGGAGGATTGTAAAATTTTAAGAACATGTCCTTATTGTACAATCCTCCCAAATTACAGTCTTAGTTCACTGAACCAATAACTATATTGTGTAGACTATAATCTTGACTGACAAATAAAATATTCCTATGTAGAAAGTCACATAAGGTAACTAACTAACTAACAACTATCTTGTCAAGGATCTTGGCGAGAAAGGGGAGATTAGACTTAAGTCTATAGTTGGCTAAGAACTCGGGATCTAGGGAGTTTTTTTTCAGGAGAGGTTTTATCACAGGCACTTTAAATGACTGCAGTACATAACCTGTTGACAATGTCCAATATTGAAGTGTTAACCACGGGTAACGCTTCTTTGAGTGGCCTCCTTGGGGTGGAGTCTAAGAGACCTTTAACAATAATTGTTAAAGGTCTATAGGATAAAAGTCTAAGTATATGACAGGTCTTGTCGTTTATTCTAGCGCTCCTTCGTTTAAAGGTGAACCCTTAGAAGTTGAGGGCAAGAGGTGATGAGTTTTATATCTAATTGTTGTAATGTTATCATTAAAGAAGCTCATAAAGTCGTCACTACTCAGAGCTATAGGAAAAGATGGCTCAATAGAGCTATGACTCTGTCATTCTGGCTACAGTGCTGAAAAGAAACCTTGGCTTGTTCTTATTTTCTTCTATTAGTGTCCAATTGTATATTTTGACTTTTTTTTAACATTTTCAAGTCTCACCACTGGTAAGGGTAGGTACACAAATGCAATTAAAAATGACATGGCAGCTAAGAGATGCATGCTACATAAAAAAAAATCAAACAAAAAAAACAGCAAAGCAGTACCTTGAACATTATATTAAAACAGCAGAACAATCGTTGCTTTTTTTTTCTTTCTGTCATTATAGTTGACAGGCTTCAGACTCACTGGGAAGACTCTCAGACCAAACTCTCTGATAGGACAAAGCAGCTCCACAATATGCTGCAGGACTCTACTGATTGGCTGGATGCCAGGAAGGGAGTGGATCACCTCATCAAAAGGGCCAGTGAGAGGTTGGAGTCCTGGCAGGAAATCACATACACGGTGGAAGCATTGAAGAAACAAAACGCCGAACTGAAGGTTGGGCTGGACATCGGGTCACTGACTGCATAACTGTCTTAAAATGATTAGAAAAATATGTTCTCATAATTAAGATGCACACACCATTTTTCCACCTAGCATGTGAGAAATATGATATTACTTGTATTGGGGATGGGAAAGATATTTAAATTGTGAGAGGGAATCGTCATAGTTTAATTCTTTCTTTATTCTCTCCTTTCTTCACACTTATCTTTGCTCAGCTGTTTGTGAAGGAGCTGGAGCAGTGGCAGGGTCAGGTCGATGAAACCAACGCACTGGCTGACAAACTCCTAACGCTGTATGCCAATGACGACACACACAAGGTCACCCAGGTCAACGACAACATGGTGGCAACCTGGACACACATCAGCAGGCGGTAATGATACACACACACTAGATAATACTGTTATACAACTTGTTATACAACAATAGTATACACTATTATATTCTTTTATACTATTATAAAACACAAGAAAGACTCGTCCTAGGTGAGCCACTCCCAATTCCTGATGAAATAAGAAAGGAAGGTTACTGTTGATCATGCTTTGTAGAAGCACAAGTTTTATTTATATGGATGTTGGGTTCAGTTAAAATTAGCTTAATGTACTGTATATACTCTTTGTTATGCAGATTATGTAGTTTTGTATATCTGATAACGGATTTATAACAGTCTAGCAATCTCAGCTTTAAAAACGGGTTTAATATAAAAAAATCTTTAGAATTTTAACTTTAAGCAACATATTGAAAACCTTGTGAAGAATCTGGGATTAAAGTTAGGTTTTTATTTCAAATACAAATCCTGATTTTCTGTTGAAGCTATGAGAAGGCTATTGCTGCCATCTTTTTACTGGTTCTCTTTTATGTGATTTTTTTTTTTTTACTTGAATGCATTCAAGCATAGTGTCTCCACCTGTTAGAATTTCTGGCCATATGCCAATTGAGTCACTGTTGTATTTTTTTATTAATGAAGCAGTTCTGGGAAATATTTTTGCAAAATTTTTTTCTTTGTGTTTTCTGATTCAGCCACTTGACATAGTCTGCATAGTCAGTCTGGATTTTAATTGATGATTTAATTGATCTGGTGGAATCTTGTCATGTGTGTCTCTCCAGTGTTTTGGACAGAGAGGCAGCTCTGGAGGCAGCTCTGAAGCTACTGCAGCAGTTCTACCTCAACCTGGAGAAGTTCCTCAACTGGCTGACGGAGGCTGAGACAACCTGCAATGTTTTAATAGATGCCACCAACAAGGATAAAATGCAGGAGCAGCCGGAGGCAGCCAAGAACCTGTTGGCACAGTGGAAGGTAGGACACACCGTGATATATTCCTGTTTCACAGGAGTGTGTGCAGATCTCCACCCACTGAGGAATTGTTAAATCACACTTTTTAAGATGTATCTGAATAACCTGATTGTATATTGTTTTATGACAAATGTATTAGGGCCTGAGCCCCAACATTGTCGGGCGCGATGGCCCTATTAAAATTCTAATGTTTCTTCTTCTTGTTATAAGGTGCTCGGCCAAAGGGATTTTTTTATTACTACTTTCATTATTCTTTCACCACATTTTTAGGTGCTTAGGCTACCCAAAAATGCACAAAAATTAGTACACATGTCAGACTTGGTAAACATTGGTATCTGTGTCCCTTAGCACGGTGAAATGTGCTCGATAGGGCCCCTACCAGTTATAAAAGTTGAAGCTCCCTTTTTTAAAATTTTTGTAGGGGCATGCAATTTGGGAGGCACATGTATCATATCCAGACATACAAAAAAGACTGCAGCAGCCACCCCGCTGTATTGAAATAAATTTAAAAATTTTGGAAGATTTTGAGGGGTTGTACTTTCACAAACTCATCCTACAAATATAACTTGATTGACTTCAAAATGACTTGGTCAATACAATCTGAAGACTTTTGCAAAGTTAAATTATGATGCATTTTATTTGTTATTATATGACGTAGTAGGGTGGTAAATTTTGAAGTTCTCTTGCATCCATGTAGAGTATATATCAATAGTGAGTTATAGTCATAGCACCCTCTAGTGGAAACAGGAAGTTGCGGCCGTTAAACTTTGACTGGCCGCTTCCTCCAGATCCACAGACTTTGATGATGATTACACTTTTTGAATTTTCTGATGAAACATTAAGTTGTTTGAACTTCATTGTTACAGAATGAAAGAGAACATTGTTGTAACTCAAACCTACATTGTCTAATCTGTCCCAAATCTTGATGTTAGTTATTCTAGGCCTGAAGTGATCCACATGGCTCTCAGGCTGTATAATGGTAAATTGTCTGAAAAGCACCCCGTACAACATTTCAACAAAGTAGCCTAGACGTATAAGATTTGGTATGCATATATATCATGGGCAAACTTATATTAAAGCCTCTTGGAGCCACCCCCTGAACCTGAGAGGAAGTTCGGCATTTTAAATAGAAAATGAACTTTTGGACGATTTTGACCATTTTCAGGGGTTGTACTAACAAACAACTCCTACAGATTAAACTTGATTAACTTTAAAATTGGTCAGTAAAATCTAAAGACCTTAGCAAAGCCTACTTTTGAATCTTTTTTGTTTTATCACATGGTGTGGACGTGGCTAGGTGTCACACTACTATATAACACCACAAAACAGCTAAGTGTACATTGTGCAATCTGCCCCAAATCCCTAATAGACGATGACAGTCAAAGCCATTTGCACGGGTTTCAGACTTGTTTATGGTAAATTTGCTCAATAGCGCCCATACATCATTTTCACAGAAGTAGCCTCTGCATTTCTTTCATGTAGATATTGTTGGCATGGAATCATGGCCAGACTTACAAAAAAGTCTCTTAGAGCCATACCCTGAACCCAAAAAAGACTTCAGCAATACTCAAATTAATGTGTAAATATGTATGATTTTAACAATTGTCATTAACACCATTCATTTTTTGTTCAAATGTTTCCAGGCTAAGACCTTCACAGACAGCTTGCTAGTTGAAACAAATACATAATCAACACACTGAATTCAGTGCATGCAACAGCTACATTGTAACACAGTGGGAATCTATTTCTTATTTGGAATCATTGCCCTTTTGCTGGAAGGCGCAATGGGAACAATTTAAAAAGCAAAAGATCCATTTTATGTTTGTGGCTTCAGTAATAATGATTCATTTGAAACAGAAGTAGAAGAATCACCTAAAGAACTTTACCAACAGAAATATGTCATATTTCTGCCCACTGAAGTAATCAAGAAAATATTGATGATTGCAGCATTTTATCATATGAGATGTATCAGACATCCAGTACATTTCCAGTTTGTGACTTTAGGACTCTCTTCCTCTTCTCTCTGCCCTGGCTGGTATGACAGGAATGCTGACAAGGCAGCATAGAGAGATCTCATTGGCCAGTCGGTGCCTGGCAGACAAATGCAAAATACCCCTACTGCATTGTGGGTGTTGAAGGGAAGGCTCTGTTCTGCGAGAGAACATATTTTCAACCTCCGCCCTCACCCTGCACCCACGCACAATTTCTGCTGGCATGTGTATGATGTACTGCTTACACACACACAACGCACATACTGTAACACACCCAAGCACACATGCAGCATATAGGACATACACACACACACACACACACACACACACACACAGCTCTGTCAGTACAACAGCAGCACTGTATGCTGAGTTGAGATAGTCTTCTGTGTCCAATTAAATTGGCGGACGGCAACCCAGTGTAGCATTCAGGCAGCACTGCACGGAGATAGCGTTTAATTGGAAAATGAGCACACTCCTCCTTTTATGCATCCTTTAAAGTTCTATCTTCCACTCTCCTCCTTCTCCCTCTTTCTCACCCCCTCTGCTGTTCAAACTCACTCTGACTCACACCCTCCAACTCTGTCTCCCTTTTATGGCTAACCAACTCCCTTCCTCTCTATCTGAAAATGTCTGAAAAACAGAGGGCATTTTTATGAAGTGACATTGGGAGCTGATCTTGAGGGACTAGAAGAAGCACAAGATGATGTGTCTTCTTTTTATTCTGATTCTTTTTGACGTCTAGTTTTGGGATTCCAAAGTAAAGTTTTGAGGATGCTGCGCAGGAAGGTCTACCACGTTCAGGTTGGGAAGGTTCTTTTGCAAATAAGCATTGTAGTCCTAATTCAGGTATTTCATTTTTGAAAGAATGTGTCATCTTATTAGAAAAACGTTTACAAAACGTTTAAAAATTGAGCTAATTATTGAGTGTTTAAGAGAGTTTAATTTCATATGTAGGTATGCTGTAGGACTGGGATTGATTCAAATGGATAAAGGAACATTTAGATCAAAGGAAAACTTTCTAGAAGTACATTTACTACATTAGTCCCTCTTATTGTCCGCTCCATTTCCCCTGTCTTCAGTGATTTCTATTTGTCCTATTCTAGCCTCAGTCCTATTCTTTGTTGCAATGGCAGATTTTCAGGTAGTATTATTAAGGCCCGAGCACCAACAACGTCTGGAAGGTGAAGGCCCTATTGAAATTCAAGGGTTTCTTCTCTCTTTCTTCTTTCATTAGAGCCTGGGGTACGACATGGTCGGTGGCAAAGAAATTAAATGTTTTTTCCTTACTTCTGATTATTATTATTCTACGTGTTTGAGCACAGTTTTTAGCGACTAAATAAGCTTGGCCGACTAAATGTCCAACGGAAATTGGTACACATCTATCTACCTATCTATCTATCTATCTAACAATCATATTCAGACTTACAAAAAGCCTCTTGGACCCACCCCTAAACCCAACAAGAGATCAGTTATATTGAAGTTAATTTTCAAATTATGGACGATTTTGACCATTTTGAGGGGTTATACTTTAATGAACTCCTACAAAACTTACCTGATTGACTTCAAAATTGGTGAGTATGATGTAAAGACCTTAGAAAATCTAAATTGCTTTGCTTTTTACCAAACGGCAAACAGGTGGTGAGGCATGGTGTTGATTTTTCATTTTTCGGCATGAAACAGAAAAGGGTTAGTAACTAGACCTACGCTGTCCAATCTACTGATCAGGCTGCATAAAGGTCCTGGCTTAAAGACATTTACATGTCAATATTGCGATATAATCATAGTGCCCCCTACTGGCAACAGGAAGTTACGATTGTTACCCTTTGATGTCCTCTACCTAATGGGTTTACCAGATCTACCTCAGACATGTTCAGGAAAGCCTAAAGAACTTGATGATGCTTCAATTTGAAGATTGTGATTTTTTATCTAAGTCTCTGAAGGAGCAATACGTAATACTGACAGATACCTTTTCAAATGGGAACTGCAGTCCAAATTCAAAACAGTCCTCTCCCCCCGCCCGGCACCTCTTCCCCAGGTTGAGAACACTGAACCCAACATCCCACAACGTTTGTTTTGCTAAACTTAAATTAAATGTTTCCATTATGACAAAGTCAAACTTACAGTTTCTGTCAAATGTTTGTAGCCGAAATAGTAAGCAGCCACGGCTCGCCCGCTCTTCTGGTAACGTTAGCAGTTAGCGTGTGTTAGCATTACTGCATAAGCCAACACCAGTCGGGATCACTTCACTGGCTGTGTGTCTCAATTTCTATGTGAGTAACTTACTCTATAATAATTTGATGTGAGTACCCGAGTGTTGAAATTACTGTAAATGCCCATCCCTACTTGTAGCCGTGATGAATTAGTTAAGCTCACTGCTTGCTTTTTCACCAGGATAGTAGCCAGCTTGGCATCTGTCTTAAAGTCCTTTTGAAGCTGTCTCCACCTTTCAACTGCATCTTCAATATTCATCCGTGTATACCATGTCTCTGGTAATGCAACTGTTTAGAAAGATGCTAAGGTTTTTTAGGTTGGGTAGAATCTATTTCTGTTGATCCCGGTTGTTTGGTTGTTGCTTCCATGGCTGCAGCATGCTGTGTTTGTGTTTCATATCTGGCAACAAGCCGAGGTGTCAAAACGGGCAGTGGACGACAACACGCAGACCAAAACAAAAACCGCCATTGAAGACCAGAATGGAAATAGTAGAAAAAGTAGAAGAAACTGGCTTTAGCATTGTTCTCAGAGAAGTAATGAAATATCGTATAATAAAAATCATGTTTATTTCATGATTTAATACAGTAAATATAGTACATATTTCTCCTTAAATTCTTCAGAAATACCCCCCAAAATGACTGCTTTGTTATCAATAATTATTAAATGATTCATTTATATTACAGTTTATGAAGCCTTTACATCATTTCAAAGAACATTACATCAATTTACGTCATGATTGATGAATAATACACGTGTACTTTTGTAGAGTGCGTGAAGATTTATGATGATACATCTGTCACTTTGTGTTACAAAAATTAAAATACCCAGGTTAAAGTTATGTGTATATAAAAATAATTCCCTTTTTTTTTATTCAAAAAAATTGATTCACTTAAGTGCGACTTGTTACTTTACCTACAGTAAGAAAGGTAGTAGTGCCTGCCATTTTAAAGGCATTAAAGTACTTGTAAAGTACTTTGTTCACTTCTAGGGTCTTTACCCCTAATTTCCACCAGATGTGTAACGGCAGCAGATCGGCTCCGTGCTCCACCGTCCGTCAATACCCACCAGGTCCGGATCTGTTGCAGAAGGGCAGCGGAGGACCCACAAGATCTCGCAAATTCATGTAGAATAGAACCACAAAACCAACAACAGTTTGTTTCCATCCAGAGGTGTGGAGGGGAAACAACTCTGTGCTGTGTTGTCAAGGTGTAGTGCAGGGAAATATGATCCGCCGTGAGCACGCTCTATTTGTTGTCTATTTGTTATTTGTCTATCTGTAGTGTGCTGAATCGCTGCAGAGCTCTCCGGTGTCCGGCAAAAATAGAAGCTCTACTTATCTGTTCCGGAGGGCCGGAGCTGGAACAGAGCCGTTCCGCTGTCCGTGGAAAAACACACATTGATTTTAATGGAAACCTAATGACTCCGCCGATGTTCCAGAGCGGCTGTGCAGCTATTACGCGTCCGGTGGAATTTTTTTTTTTTTTGTGAAAAACAGAGTTCAAACTTATTACAGGCAGAATAATCACCTTGACATGTCTGTGTTATAAAAGGTTCCATCCACAATACATGCTCTGCATTATGGCTCAATCCTGGTGGTTGCTGCTCTTGAGAGTCACTCTCGTAGATCCTGATCCCATTACTGAGCACTCAAGCAGCGAAAAAGTAAATTCCTGAAAGATGGCTGATATTACCAAGAAAATTAAGTGTGTGCTCCAAAAGAATTTACTGCTCTTGCTTTTTCCCCACTGACTCTTACTGTGTGTGTGTGTGTGTGTGTGTGTGTGTGTGTGTGTGTGTGTGTGTGTGTGTGTGTGTGTGTGTGTGTGTGTGTGTGTGTGTGTGTGTGCGCGCGCGGATTACCAGGACCTCCAGGCAGAGATTGACGGCCACACAGAGCTGTATCACTCTCTAGATGACAATGGGCAGAGAATTGTGACCTCACTGGGGGACTCAGAGGACGGTTCCCTGCTCCAGAGACGCTTGGACAACATGAACTACCGCTGGAACGACCTGCGCAACAAGACCCTTAGCATGAGGTGACGTTTAATATTCAGAAATTGTCAACAGATACGAACAATTACAGACAATACACTGAGACATTGTAACGTGTAGCAGAGGAAAGCCGGGAGGGAGGGAGGCAAAACTACACATGCAGAAACAGACACACACACAGACAGACACAAGACAAGGGGCCGAACACACGCGCAGGTTGAGGTCCGGGCTGCAGCCTTGTGCTCAACCTGTTTGTACCACTTGAACCTGCTCAACCTCAAGGAGTCAGCGATGTTGCACCAAAATCATGATGTTTATATAAAGCACAAGAAACAATAAAAAACATGTGTTTTTCTTTCAAGGGCCCACCTGGACTCCGAGATGGCCTCGTGGAAGAGGCTCCATATGTCGCTGCAGGAACTGTTGAACTGGCTGAGACTCAAAAGTCAACAGCTCGAAAAGGAGCCCCCTGTTAGGGGGGACGTCCCCGCCGTGCAGACACAACTGGACACACACCGAGTAGGAGGAAACACACACACTATGTGGGACACAGACAGAAACACTGCTTGTCATTTTTTTACATAGCATTTTTGTAAAATGACATTCTTATGCTGATTCTGGACAATAGTTGTACAGGCATGTGTACTTGCTTTTCGTTTACAAGTGGATACAAGTAGATGTTTTTAATTATTAGTAACTGAACATTATCTCTACCAAAATGAGTCATTTAAAAAAAAAAAAGTCAAATTTGGCTTCTAGTTTCCGACTAGAAATGTACTTAAAGCATGTTATCTTCAGACCACGGGTCTACTAAACACAGACACTTGATTGGCTGTCCTTTTAGAATTAACCAAACTATTAACAAGAAGAGCAAAGCATAAGATCACATGAACTTACCACCAATGAAACTAGCCAGTTTGATACTTTCATGATAAAATGTTTAGTGGTTTTATCGCAAAAGTGGCCATTTACGTTCAAGGAAGTTACGTTTGTGTCTTTCTGGCTAACATTTGGCAAATCAAAGGCTCAGATTAAATGCAAAGTCTAGTTGTAAATAGTTAAATGTATACCAAATTTTTTCAAAAAAGTTGATTGGATCAAATGAATTGTTTATTTCATGTATAAAATTACAAGTTCTTAAAAAAGTTCAAAGATACACTCAGATACACAGACACTTGAATCTTAGGATGGCAGCGTTGTTTGTGCAATTTTCTAACTATAAACAGTATACACAGTATGTGTGTAATGTGTCTCTGCAGCAGGGGCTCAGCACTGTCTAACATGTTACAAACCTTTTTTATTTTTTCTAGTTAGTGACACAGATAAAATGCATACAAAGTAAGTTGTGTGTTTGTGTGTTCTTACAGTGCTTCAAAAGGGACTTGAGAGCTAAAGAGCCAGTTGTGACAAAGGCTCTGGACGATGTGGGGGTTTTTCTATCTGTGCTGCCCCGAGACACACCGTCACCTGAGCAGAGAGGTAACACACACGTTTCCTAAAATTCTGCATAATGGCGCTCCTCTATTTTTCTTACAGCGGTTGAGGTTTCATGTTGGATTAATGGACTAAGAATGTTAGCCTTGTAAGCAACATAAGCTCTTTTGCAGCATATGGACCAAACTGGACCCTATCCCATGCGTTTGTGTAGTGTGACTAATGCAAACAAACATCTTTGAAATGAGTCTACTATTGAGCAAGAACACTTCAACAGGCAGCTGCAAACTGGGCTGCACTGGACACCTATAGGGAAAATGCACATGTTCAATGTACGTCAACTAAAGTGCTTGTTTTTGCCAATGACAGGCTCAGATTGTTAGTAGAGATGTCTGAATGCTTTATGGAAAATAGATAAGTTGGCATTATCCATGCTTTTGTGTGTAACGTATTGATACCAGATCAACAAAGTAATTTTAGCTAATAGCATTTGCTTATATCTGCTGTCTGCTTCCCTTTAGCTGGCAGTAGTCATCCCCGCTAAAATGCTCACCGCAGACCATGATTGTTGGCTCCAGGTGAAAGTGTTCTCGCTCAATATTGGACCAATTTTAAAGATTTTTGTTCACATTGTTCTCTTAGACAAAAATGCATGGAAACATAGGGTTGAGAAGTACAGAAGTTACCCTTTAAATTAGGGACCTTTTCTACTAGAGCAGCTTTAACACTACATAAAAGGCAAATATTTCAATTTAACAGACCTGTCTCCTGCACAGACCTAATGTTCACACAGTGAACGTTGGCCCATGGTTACAGCCTAGTAACAACCACACATTGGGGTTAATGCACGGTTTCCTGCAGCACTTTCTACACCATGGCAGCAGCGTGGTTACCAACTCTCTTGAAAACAGCTGAACTTTAACTGTGGTCCATTAAACCCATTCAGCTGCCAGCTTAAACACATTCAGAGAACACAGAAAGAAAGGGTGAACTCCAGCTGCTAACCACTGCCGCACTGAGGGAAACAAGCACTTACTTCCTCTTAGAAAGACATTCTGTCCCTGCGATTTGACCTTCAAAACAGCAGCAGTTGGGGATGTCTAAAAAGCTGAATTGACACAGTGCTCGCGAGTATTTGACATTTTGCTTGGTTTAAATTCAACCTGAGTGGTTTGACATATAAGTGGTCTTTATTTTCACACAGCTAACGCTTGTGCTTTTGGTTGCTTTAAAAAAGGTAACAGGCTTTTAAACTCATATCCCCGTCTTAAACAGAGTTGAAACTTTGCACAGGTGAAGACATTCAATGGACAATAACAGAACATAATACTGCAGAAGTTCTCCAAAGAAAAATTCATTTCAAACATTTTCTCCAATTTGAACATGCATTTTCAATTTTCCACACAGATTGTAAGTGGAATAAAAGCTGTTAATTTAATATAAGTGTATTACCAAATCCTTAACTCATTCAACAGGCATATTTCAATCTGCTTGGTCTCCGCGCCTGCTGTTTTACGAGCATAATAGCAAATTGCTAAACATGTTAAAACTAAAGTTGTCTGTATGTAGTCTAACTGTTTATCTTAGTAAGCAAATACAGCTGCTTGCTGAGGCGAACCAGCCTCTTTTACTCTCTACCAGCGGTCCACATGGCTATTTAATATTCACACAAATGATGTCATTGGACTAGAAATGATTTATGAGAATATTAATTAGTCATGTGGACATTTGGTAAAGAGAAAAAAGAGACTGGTTCATCTTATCAAGCAGTTCAGTTCACATAATTTGAAAGAATATTATAGCGATAGGTGATATGAACTGCATGAAAAGATTTCATCTTTGGGGAAAAATGTGTATGAATTTGTTTGGTCTATGTCCCATTCACTTCAACATGGAGTGGATGGGATTTATGACGTATGCTTCAGCCAGCCACCATGTGGCGATCAAGATGTTTTGGCTGTACTTATACAGTCTATGCATCAACCCCTGATGAAGACATTTTCCACAGGCTTTCTGTAAAAATAAGATGTAAAATAGGGGTGGAGAAGTAAGGGATTATGGATTTTTGAATTGTGTGACTGCCTGTGCGTTGTGTTAATTTTGTCAGACAAGACAAGACTAAATATATGTTCGTCAACGCCTTTTTTTTCCATGATTAAGACGAGACAATGACAAGACTGCACCAATGTCCAAAAACGCTGACTAAGACTAAATTAACATGCATCATTGTTGACGAAAAAGACAAGACTAAAATGTTTTGCATATAATAAAAAGATTATTTACTTAAAAATAAGATAAAAGCTCTCTTCGTTTTCGTCTACAATCTTGTCGACTTTTTCATCTTGAGATAGAACTAGTGCAATGCCCATATGGGGCAGGTAGCAATGTGGCCCAGGCGAGGGAGGGAGGGAGGGAAGAAGGATGGAAGGG
Organism: Etheostoma cragini; assembly: GCF_013103735.1. Classification (NCBI taxonomy): domain Eukaryota; kingdom Metazoa; phylum Chordata; class Actinopteri; order Perciformes; family Percidae; genus Etheostoma; species Etheostoma cragini. The sequence continues at coordinate 9,752,114 of NC_048430.1, forward strand.
AGGAGGCTTGGTTCAGCCTGCTCCAGAAGCCACTACAGCATGTAGCCCTGGGCAAGGGAAGGAGACAGGCTTCCAGCCTGCTGGAGAAGCCGCTCAGCAGCTTGCAGAGCGGCTGGAGAAATGTAGGCTATGCAACTGCTGGCAACTAAACAACGTGCTGTGGAGCCCAGGAGCCCTGGCGCTTATCTAACATGTGTCTGTGTACGATTGTATTTGCATGAAGGAAGAGGCTCTAACAAAGTTGCATTCAACAAGTATATATTGTCAGATAATTATGACATTTAACCAATATTTGAGATTTGAGAAATACTATTTGACTGAAATAGTAGATGTCCGAAATAATCTCAAAAAAAAACAAAAAAAAAAACTATACTGTTTGGACTAAAACTTGACTTAGATACCCGAGTTCTCTTTTGACTCAAACTAGACTAAAATGACGAACCTTTTATTTGACTAAAACTTGAATAACAAAAAAAACATATGTGAATGACGTAAACTACCAAGGACATTTGGCACAAGACTAAATTAAAAATAGGTGACAAAATGAACACTACCTGTGCAAATACAGTTAGCTGCTTTTATTGTCACCAGATGTTTTTTTCAGGGTTTAAGACAAAGATTTTTCAAGACATCTCCTTTGCACACCCCTCAGATATCAGCCCAGAGGAGCGTGCCCAGAACGTTGGGCGAGTCTTACGCAAAGAAGCAGATGACGTGGTGAACAAGTGGGATAGGCTCAATGCCGACTCGGACGACTGGCAGAGGAGTTTGGAACTGGCTCTGGATCGGCTTATGGAGCTTCAGGAGGCGGAGGACCTTGTGGACGGACAGCTGAGGCAGGCCGAGATGGTAAAGGAGGCGTGGGAACCCGTTGGTGACCTGCTGATCAACTCCCTGCCAGAGCATATCGACAGAGTCAAGGTCTGATTGAGTGATGCTCACTTTAAATTCAGCAGAACGTGCCATCAAAATACTACATTATTATCAGAGTAGTTTTTACCCCTTGGTATATTAACTTTAAGCCAATTAGATCATGGTTGATGAAGACTGCTGACATTTTCTTTATCTTAGTGGTGTTGCATGTTTTTTACAATTGAAGGAACTACTGCCCCTTAAAAATACATACACATATATATATATATATATATATATATATATATATATATATATATATATAT
>NC_048430.1:9753391-9764351 GCF_013103735.1 Etheostoma cragini
TGGACACACAAAGGAATTTTTGAGGTGGCTTGGTAGGGTGTGAGAAACACAAGAAACGAGGGGTGGGGGGTGGGGGGGTTGATACATTTCAGCCCAATATAGGTTGACTCGGTGGAATTTGTTCGAATCAATGTCCATCACTCAATTGTTACCTACCTCAGCGTCATACAAGCATCCAGTTCATGTAGTGTCAGTCTATCTACTTTCTCTGCCAGTCCGGTGGTTACACGAAGCAACTCCACCGACTGGGCCCTGATGATATCAATCCCCCTCTGCGCTTCCACAGTCCGGTCTGAGTTGTTGCGAGACAGTTCACTGGACTGGTCATCCGTCAGATGTAAAAGCTTCATCCTCTCAATCACTCAATGTAGGCACTCTTTAAGTTCCCCAGACAGCTTGTGGGTAAATTTGCTGGCGGCTGTCTTACCAATTTTCCGAAACGTCAGGGAGAACCCAACTCCGATGATGAGGAGCCCCACCAACAGAATTCCAATTATCCATATGTCTTCAACGTCTTCCACAGTGAGAACGTCCAGGCAGACCACTTGCCAATTCTCCCAGGAATTGGGAGCGTAGCCTGCAGGGAATGTTCAACTGGGACAGATCGGCTCCCCCGGTGAAGCATGTTTGGGTGAAAAGCACTGAGTGACCAGTTAATCAATTCCATTTCGAATGTTCCAGGAGAACAGCAGGCAGGGGACAAAGAGAAAAGGAGAAAAAGTTCCACAAGACAAGGTAGACAGACTGGAAAAGGAGCCAAGCTAAGATAAGAGGGGAGAGGAGGAAAAACATGACTGCTCTCGCCAGAAGCATAACCTATAGTTATGCAGCTATAGGTTTAGACTGCCGGGGGACTTCCTATGACACACTGTACCCCCCTCTTCTTCCATCTGTGTGCCTTCATGTCCCGTTAATGCATTTACTAACTTAGCTTCTCCCAGAGTCCTTGTGGATTGTGGTGGTACCTGTATCATGGTTGCAGCCACTGCCGTGGTCCAGCTTGACTATTGCTACTACCAATATAGGTAGTCACAGTTCTGTTAACTGTACTGTTACTATATTTACCACTGTTCATCATGTCATTTCAGTAGATCAACTGCTATAATTATTATGAGTCTTATTTCTGTATTCTGTATCTCTCTCTGTCTCTTCTCCCTCTCTCCCTCTTCCCCAAGGCAGATAGCTGCCCACCAAGAACCAGGTTTTGCCTGAGTTTTTTGCCTGTAAAAAGGAAGCTTTCCTTGCCGCTGTCACACCAAATGCTTGCTCTTGGCGAGAATTGTTGGGTCTTTTTAAATTATAGTGCGGGGCCCAGACGAACTATGTCTGTGTCCTGAAATTGAATTGAAAACTTAATTGAATAGGTATTATTGGAGATGCTTGGACAGATACAGAAAATGTGGTGAATCTATTGTGAGTGGGTCATCCATCCATCCATCCATCCATCTTTGTCTACTTACAAGGTGTTGGGGGAGCAACTCCAACAGGGGACCCCAAACTTCCCTTTCCTTAGCCAAATTAATCAGCTCCAACTGGGGGATCCCGAGGCGTTCCCAGGGTCATCCATCCATCCATCTTTGTTCACTTATAAGGTGTCGGGGAAGCAACTCCAACAGGGGACCCCAAACTTCCCTCTCCTGACCCACAGTAATCAGCTCCAACTGGGGGATCCTGAGACATTCCAAGGACAGGTTGGAGATATAAGAATAACTCCACCTAGTCCTGGGTCTTCCCAGATGCCTCCTCCCAGCTGGACGTGCCTGAACCACTTCCCAAGGGTTGCTTGTACCCTGGATCTTGTTATTTTGGTTATGACCCAGCCTTTATGATCATAGGTGAGGGTAGGAACAAAAACTGACCGGTAAATTGAGAACTTTGCTTCCTGGCTCGGTGTGATAAATTTAACGTAATAATGAACCCGCTGTGCCAATTCTCAATCTCCTGCTCTATTGTCCCGTCACTCGCGAACAAGACCCAAAGGTATTTAAACTCCTTCACTTGGGGTAAGGACTCATTCCCTACCTGAAGAAGGCACTTCATCAGTTTCCTGCTTAGAACCATAATCTCACAGTTAAAGGTGCTGATCCTCATCTCAGCCGCTTTACACTCTGCTGCAAACCGATCCAGTGAGTGCTGAAGGTCGCAGGCCATCAGGACCACATCATCTGCAAAGAGCAGTGACGAGATACCCCTTCTCCATATCCACAAAACAAATGTAGACTGGTTGGGCATTCTCCCAGGCTCCTTCCAGGATCCTTGCAAGAGTGAAGATCTGATCGGTTGTTCCATAACCAGGACTGAATCCGCATTGCTCCTCTTCAATCCGAGGTTCGACCATCGTCCAAACCCTCCTTTCTAGCACCTTGGTGTAGACTTTACCAGGGAAGCTGAGCAGTCTGATACCTCTGCAATTGGCACACACCCTCTGGTCTGACTTTTTGAAGAGGGGAACCACCACCCCAGCCTACCACTCCTTAGGCACCGTTCCAGACTTCCACGCAAAGTTAAAAGAGGCGTGTCAACCAAGACAGCCCCTCCACACCCAGAGCTTTCAGCAGTTCTGGACGGATCTCATCAATCCTTAGGGCTTTGCCACAGGGAGTTGTTTAACTACCTCAGCAAATTCCACCAGGTAAATTGATGACAATCTCCCATCATCTTTCAGCTCTGTCTCTGACATAGAGGGTATTAACTGGATTTAGGAGTTCATCAAAGTGCTCCTTCCCTCACCCTATTACCTCCTCAGTTGAGGTCAATAGCGTCCTATTCTTACTGTACACAGCTTGGAGGGTTCCCCGCTTCCCCTCAGATGGTGAACGGTTTTCCAGGAGCACCTTGGTGCCAACCAACAGTCCTTTTCCATGTCTTCTCCAAACTTCTTTTACATCCCCTGCTTTGCCTCTTTTAAGTCAGAGGCTGCAGCCCTTCGCTACCTTGCAACTGCCTCCAGAGTCCTCTGGGATAACATATCCCTGAAGGACTCCTTCTTCAGTCGGACAGCTTCCCTTACCACCAGTGTCCACCACAGTGTTTGTGGGTAACTGCTCCTTGAGGCACCTAACACACTAAGCACACAGCTACTCGCCACAGCTTCAGCAATGGCAACTTTGAACATTGTCCACTCAGGTTCAATGTCCCCATTCTCCACAAGGATGGATGAAAAGCTCCACCGAAGGTGAGAGTTGAAAGTCTGTCAGACAGGAGCCTCTTCCAGACGTTCCCCATTACATCACACCACCCGTTTGCGCTTACCAGGTTTGTCAAGAGTCTTCCCCTACCCCCTGACCCAACTCACCATCAGATGGTGATCGGTTGAACGCTCTGCTTCTCTCTTCACCTGAGTGTCCAAAATATATGGCCTAAGATCAGATGAAATGATTAGAACATTGATCATTGACTTTGGGCCTAGGGTGCTCTGGTACCACATACACTTTTGACCATCCCCATGTTCAAACATGATGTTTGTTATAGACAATCCATGACTAGCAAAGAAGTCCAACAACAGACAACCACTCTGGTTTAGATCAGGGAGCCCGTTCCTCCCAATGAGACCCTTAATGTATCTCCATCATTGCCCACATGCATGTTGAAGTCCCCAAACAGAACTATGGATTCTCCCACTGGAGCCCCATACAGAACTTAATTCAAGGTCTCCAAGAAGGCCGAATACTCCAAACTTTTGTTTCGACAACAGTCGAAGTTCCCAAGATATTTGAATGATAGACAGCCGGACATACATAAATGACACCAAGGCAATCCGGACCAAACGCCTGCCACATGCTATGAATTCAATACCTTGTAAAGTTGAATGGTTTCTATTTTTTATAAATTTTCTATTGATGAATAAATAGTTTAACCATCATAGTACAAAATACAGTGTTTTACTGCTGCTGTTACATGAATGGGGCGCAGCAGAGTGGTGGAGACGGAATGAGGCTACAGTAAGCCACCTCTGTTTGTTAACGTCACAGTGAGTTAGGGCAATGCTTAGAAAGTGGTTGCAAGTGTGGTTACACTATTCAAAAGCTCCATGCAGACAACCCTCTCTGCAATATAATGTAGTGTGTTTAATACGTAGAATGTTATAAACTGAAAAAATCTTTGCCAGTAAAGAAAGTAGGCCACTGAAACAAGGTACAGTGTGATACAGATTCTGGAACCTGGTGGAGGAAAAATGCTAGTTTTCTTAATGACATTCTTAATTGTAGTAAATGAACCAAGGTCTAAAAAATTTGTATAATGATTCATTGGTTCTGCAGCACCTTGAAAGCCAGATGTAAAAGTCACATTTTTTCCTTAATTGGCATACATCATAGCTGAAGTGGAAGACGTAGAACAGGGAGCCAAGTTTGCATCTGTCAGTCATTAATGTTAAAATGGTAGCAATGTTGCATTTATTCTACTAAAGCCTGTTGGTGTTTTCTATACATTAACAAGCATTAGACAAGCAGAAACAGTAGGGGTTACATGATGGGTGCATCTGTTGCAGTAGTTGAGATGAGAAACTACTGAACCTTTCTGTGTTTCTCATCTGTCATCTTACCACTGTAAACAATGCAGCATAATACAAATTACCTGAGAATGTATTGTGTATGCGTGTGGTTGAGCTTTTATGCATGTGTGGTTGTGTGTGTTGCAGGAGTTCCAGGAAGAGATTGCTCCGATTAAGGATGACGTAGTACACATGAACCAGTTGGCGTCCACTTTTGGTCCACCCGACATCCAGCTGTCGCCTTGCAACCTGGAACGCATTGAAGATCTCAACACGCGCTGGAGGCTGCTCCAGGTACACACACACACATCTTTTTCAGGTGTGTAAACACCAGATATTTGCAGTCATTACATACAGTATATTACATACACAAAGGATTATTAGGAACACCTGTTCAATTTCTCATTAATGCAATTATTTAATCAACCAATCACATGGCAGTTGCTTCAATGCATTCAGGGTTGAGGTCATGGTCAAGACAATCTCCTGAACTCCAAACTGAATGTCAGAATGGGAAAGAAAGGTGATTTAAGCAATTTTGAGCGTGGCATGGTTGTTGGTGCCAGACGGGCCGGTCTGAGTATTTCACAATCTGCTCAGTTACTGGGATTTTCACACACAACCATTACTAGGGTTTACAAAGAATGGTGTGAAAAGGGAAAAACATCCAGTATACGGCAGTCCTGTGGGCAAAAATACCTTGTTGATGTTAGAGGTCAGAGGAGAATGGGCCGACTGACTCAAGCTGATAGAAGAGCTATTTTGACTGAAATAACCACTCGTTACAACCGAGGTATGCAGCAAAGCATTTGTGAAGCCACAACATGCACAACCTTGTGCAGATGGCAGATGGTAGAGTCCGAATTTGGCGTAAACAGAATGAGAACATGGATCCATCATGCCTTATTACCACTGTGCAGGCTGATGGTGGTGGTGTTATGGTGTGGGGGATTTTTTACTGGCACACTTTAGGCCCCTTAGTGCCAAATGGGCATCGTTTAAATGCCAAGGCCTACCTGAGCATTGTTTCTGACCATGTCCATCCCTTTATGGCCACCATGTACCCATCCTCTGATGGCTACTTCCAGCAGGATAATGCACCATGTCACAAAGCTCAAATCATTTCAAATTGGTTTCTTGAACATGACAATGAGTTCACTGTACTAAAATGGTCCCCACAGTCACCAGATCTCTACCCAATAGAGCAACTTTGGGATGTGGTGGAACGGGAGCTTTGTGCCCTGGATGTGGATCCCACAAATCTCCATCAACTGCAAGCCTATCCTATCAATATGGGCCAACATTTCTAAAGAATGCTTTCAGTACATTGTTGAATCATTGCCAAGTAGAATTAAGGCAGTTCTGAAGGCGAAAGGGGGTCAAACACAGTATTAGTATGGTGTTCCTAATAATCCTATAGGTGAGTGTACATCTGCGGTTCTCCAACTTTGTGGATAGATCAAGTCTCTCAGCTAGATGTGATGTTTAAATAAGCTGTCACAGCATTATCTCCACTTTATATAATGACAGTCAAAAGACAAACCCTCTGATGCATCGTCCGATCTCTGAGCTGTCTTTAACAGCCGTTGCATTTTTTTATGTTTGTCTGCAGCCAGATTTCGTTAACACAATAGTGCTGCAAGATTCAGTCCCAAATTTATAATTATTAAAAACTATATCTGTTATTAGGGTCCAAGCCTCCCCGCCATCCAAAACAACGTGGCTCCCAGTACGAGGGGTGCTGGAAACCCTGTTGTAATCCCAGTTCATTTTTCCATTGTTGTTGTTAGCTTGCAGAACCATGCAACGACCTTGCACACAAAAATGGACATACTTCTGCCACTAGCTAGTGTTATAGCAGAAAAACGCAGCCCTTGCAGCTCACACGTTCTCACGCTTTGCTATGCCTGGGCTCTAGTTTGTTTTGTTTTGTTTAGTTTTTTAAATCAATGAATTAATGATTATCCAATGATACCCCAACCAGGTTAGCGTACACATTGTGTACCTTTTGGCATATGTGTGTTTGTGTTACTTTGTGGGAAAGCTATAATAAAAACAAAACACACACACAACACATACACATACATTGAGTTGGTGATCAAAGGCAGCATAAAGTGTGCCACCATCAGTCTCAACAAACCCAGTGGTAGCCATGCTGGAAGTCAGACAGTGATTATTACAGGGGGTGACAGGTAGAGCCAATTAGCTGCCAGAGAGACCAACTAATGTGGTCGTCCTGGGCCGAGATGGGTGCAGTGGTGACACCAAGGTGACGATAGACCAGACGGCCAGTCTCTCTGACCAGATGCTTGCACACACACACACACACACACACACACACACAAACACCAACACACCTTTGACTTGAGGTTGAGAATATGTAGTTTATGTAGACAGATGGTGGGAGAGGGGTGTATTATACAAAAAAATGTTTTAATCAAATGCAAATAGTAGGCTCTTCTCTGCATTATACAGTACATATTTTCATTTCCCAGATTATTTGTCATAACCAATGATTCTAATTGCAAAAACTTAATGGATTTGCTAGCAGGGACAAAGTATAAACACCATTTTTTGTGTCAAGTTCAACTGTGAATAACCTTGACTGGTGAATTATGCTGTTGATCAATTAATCTGACAGTGCTTACCTTTTGAGTCCATAATGTGGGAAGATATTGTATTTTATTTCAATCAGGAGAGACTTAATTTAAAAGTGAAATGCACTGCCCTACCTAACCATACTTACACACCGCCGCCAACTTGAGCTGCAAAGAAGCTCTGGCCGCCCTGAGAAGGACACTTGGAAAAAACTGTTCGATGTTTGATCATAGGAGAAGCACACACAGCCACGGCACGGCCAATACACTGACACTAGAAAACTCTTAGAAATTACATATATGATGACAGAATTTGTATTTTTAATTGGTCACAGCGGTGTCTGTATGCAGTTAGCTCGCTCCTTAGCTGCTGAGCTTCAGCAGCGCTCCGGCAGAGCGAGCAGCCGCCAGACTAACTTAGTGAGCCGTGCACTTCACTGTGAATAACCGTTTAGAGACGATGTGGCTGGCAGGTAATGTTAACAGGTTCCTATACGCAAACAACGTTATATTATAAACAATAGCCAACAGCGATTATGAGCTTGTCCTCAGAATTAATGTTTTGGTAGGAACGAAAGTCGACATTGTCTGTTTCCTCCTTAGCGTTAGCTGCTACTTAGCGCTGAACCGCGTCGTAGCTCATTATCATAAAGTTGAAAACTTTCAACTTTCTGATTTATGCTTGAAGATTCCTGTTAATAAGTCTTTTTATTTTGTAATTTTGAGTAAAGAAAAGTCTCACAGGATCTTAAAAAACTTTTGAAGTGGGAGACATGTGGGATCATTTCTAGCTACCTAGTGAACTAGTAAATTGTGTTTTAATAATGTATTTTACCTGCTAGGCAGCAGCTTAGCCACTTTTAAAAATATACTCTATATAAATATATAGATATATACACTATTATATACTAATAATATACTATTTCACCTGTAGTATCTTTACTCGTTGATTTCCGCAACATGTTATTTTGGAGCATTTCGCTGCCTCCTCCTCCATCATTTTCTTTCTTTTGACCTTCTCAGTGCCACCGTTCCCTTTTCTCTTTTGGCTTTCCATCATTAGACTCACACACATCCCGCCATACGGGATGTGTAGAGGCTGCATAGTGTGACCACTGGGCAGCGGCTGCACAACACACCACCAGATGGGGTTGCCAAGAACTTGCAATGTATAACTATCATCAGAACGGCCACTTTGTACTGTGTGTTGCTGTTATCTAACTCCGTTCTCCATCCTAACTCTTCAGGAAATAACAGCAAACTTCAACCTGGGTATGAGAATTTGACATAGGGGGGTGTATACTTATGCCCCCTGTATTTTAAGAAACAACATTTATTTATTTACAACACATTAGTCATTCACAAAGAAAATTGGTGTCCTTAAAAGGTTAGATTTTCCTAAATTTTTTGAGTAGGCATTAAGATCAATTTCCAATAGATATTTTTGTATTCCTCTTTTTAGTAAACTTTAGCATGGGTGTCTAAATTTTGTCAAGCCACTGTAGGTCTGGCAAAGCAAGACTGCTCGCACCATAAAGGCATGCTAGGAATCCTGCCATTGCCCATGACGTAGGTACTGGCATTACGACTGGAGATGGTCCCTAGACTATGGCTGCCCACTGCTCCTAATTAGTTATGCAGAGGATTTACTCCTTGTACGTGTAAAATGTACTTGCCAAAGAAAAAGGATTGCATGGAGGATGGTCTGGCAAAACGAGGGTAGGGGCTGCTCAATGTCGGATTTTACATATAACTACCTGTTTTCTTGCAAAGAGTTAATATACAGCATATCATGATATAAATATCGACATATAATGCTGTAAGTAAAAATGTGAAAAAGGGTGAATAAATCTTTTAAAAGTGGGTGAATAAATCCATTCGCCCCGGTGAAAGATTTTAAGTGTCACTTTCCTTAATCACCGATGGAGTTGCATCTTGGCAGCAGGGATTTCAATTTTTAACTGGCAAATGGTCGCAAGTGGTTCATTGTGAGCGCGCAATTTCCTTTCAATGACAGGTTGATGGATAGAAATGTGTGTGTGTGTGTGTGTGTGTGTGTGTGTGTGTGTGTGTGTGTGTGTGTGTGTGTGTGTGTGTGTTTTTGTGTGCGGGCGTGCGAGCGCTGATTGGTTAGCTTGGGGACAATTTTGAGATTCGTCCTCAACAATCCTGTTCTTTTCATTTGTACAATTCTAATTAGGTTACCGTGGATACAGGAAAAGGCAACTTAGGCAGAAATGGATTGGGTGAGGTGGATTTAAAGGTAATTTCATTGTTAGTTTTTTTGTCACATCAAAGCTCCCCCCCACCCAAAAAAGGACTAGTCATCCCTGCCATGTCCTTCTCTTGTATGTATGTTCATCTCACACCATAAATCCCACACACACGTACACTCCCCTGACCAGGTCTTATTAGTGGCCTTCTTTATTTGGGTTGTGGATAAAAGGCTCGGTAGTTAGTCAGCCAGTCTGTCAACTCAGCCTGGGTAATAACCCAGCTCAGCCCCTCAGCCTCAAGACTTCTATCAAACAAAGTTAAGATCCCTTCAAGCTTCCAATGATTCACTTTTTTTTACCAAAGCTCTGCATACAGGCCAGAGCTACATATATGGTCTGGGAACACTGGATCATTGAACATTGTGTCAGGAAGCATTGGCTCCTCCAAGGATGGTCAGGATGCTTCTAGCTGTCAAGTGTTGGTACTGGACTGACAGATGTCTTTTTATGTGAATTATACATCAGATTAGAAAAGCTTAATGGAATGAAAAAAATGCCTAGTTTCAGCAGAAATTGTATAATAAATGGTGAAAGAGATATATTTGTCAAAAATAGGTTTGGTTCAGAAGTCATTTGGGCCATTCTGTCCCATATATTACATCCTCTAAGGTTGTCTGTGTATTTGTCTGTCAATTTAAGAATTAAAGGCAGAGTTGGCAACCAACATGAAAAAAATGATATATTGTTTGAAAGGGTCTTTGGTAAAGCCTGATAGCAGTAAATAACATCTGGGCTCTAAAAAAGGAGTGAAAAAGATCAGTCATCTGTAGCTGCTGTAATCCGGTAAAGATGCCCGCTGCCTCCCAGAGCGCTTGGAAAGAACCAATCCCGTGTAGGAGCCTGAGCTCCATACGCGTGTTTGCAGCATCGCCATCTGTAGTAAGTAAAATAGCTAAAAGTCTGTGTGTGGGTGGCAGCCCCAAAGGGTAGGGGGAGGGGTTAGAGAGGCCCGAGCAGATGCTACTTTCAAATCTGGCTAGCTTTAATATATATATATATATTTTTGTCAACAACCTTTTTTCCACGACGAGTGCACTAATGTGTCATGTGTCATAACTATTTGACTTATCAGAAATAATCTCAGAAATACTTTATTTAAAAAAGAGACTGAAATGTTGACTAAGACATTTAGTTTACTTCTGACCAAAACTAGACTAAAATGATGAGACTTTTAGTCAACTAAAACTTGACTAACATAAAAAGACATGTGAAAGTTAATATTAATAAAATCATTAGCATAAAGCTAGCATATTTGTCCACTCCCAAGTTTATAACAGCATTAAAAACCTGCAACATATTCCTTCTAAAGTACATTTACAACAGACAAAAAATGTACGATTACTATGTGATTAATCCCAAGTTAACTATGGACAATTATTTGGTTAATTGCGATTACATATTTTAGTTTACTGACAGCCCTAAAAAACATATCATGCAAAAAAGCATGAATTCACTCATGTAGTACTTCATGAACTATCAATAATGTACAAGGATTAAAAGTATCTCATGCATGACCAATATGTAAATGTGCTGTATTTATATAGCGCTTTTCCAGTCTTAACAACTGCTCAAAGCGCTTTTACATCTACAGGGAA
>NC_048430.1:9764451-9781835 GCF_013103735.1 Etheostoma cragini
CTTTTATGAGAATCTATTATTTATTTATTTATTGACTATTGTTGGAGCGATCCCGGATCTTCATTGCCAACGACTGCTTCTCTGTAATTTTTGTGGATATGATCATGAAGATCCATCCAGAGCAGTTTCCATCTGTGCACCCATTTAACCCCTAAGTTGGATGAATTACCCTTTGTTGTTTTTTTATATGTGGTGAAAAATGTGTTGCTCTTGTTTCAGGTTTGTTGACATTGCTGAGAAGTAACCATCTTTTCATCAGCATTTCTTTTTATGGCATTACTTATTCTCCTTCCCACAAGTACGAATGTAGATGTGCAAATATGACTTTCCCAGTATTTTGATACTACAAAAAACAATCTTGTTTTCTACTTGACCTCTTATTTAAAGATAGAATTTGAATGCCTTGGCCTCTACAGAGCCGCGTTGATTAGCACAATTATCTCACCCCATCCAGATAGACAGCTCATTTAGAGCTGATGGAAATGCCTAGGAGCTGTATCCTCTCAAATTCCTCCAATTCACTACAAATTCAGTCATCTCTTCCATGATTGTCTTTGTCCCCCTCTCACCTTCTCTCCCTCCATCTGCTCATTCTTGTACTTTTACTACTCTTTCCTTAAGTATATGATGATTTCATTTAAATAGATTTTTTCTCTTCGTCAGATCTCTATCAATGAACATCTAAAGCAGCTGACGGACGCTCAAAGGGACTTTGGCCTTCTGCATGGTGAGTAAAGTATACTCACACACACCTGTACATCAGACTGTTGACAGTTAACGAGATACTCAGGTTGTGTGTGTGTGTGTGTGTATGAACGAGATAAGAAAAAATGTGTTTGACATAATTAGACATCCACCTCCTGGCAACATCACTTAGTGGCACTCAATAAGTGATGTGTTAGCAAAAGATGTGAGACAGTAACACGGCTTGACTGTCAACAGAATAGCTGAATAAGTGAATTGGAATGAGTATATAAAACCTATAAGTCTCCATCTAATCTGCTGCTACTTGAGCCTATGATGGTGTTCCGATCTGTTTATGCAACTTGTTTCAGTTTTAGTTAGTTATTTCGGTAGTTTTCAATATGACCCAGTGTACTTAACCCAATATAACCGAGGCTCTCAACTGTATCACAGTCACATATTGGTTTCAGTCCTTTAAACACTGTATTTCCGTCTCTTAAACACTTATTTGTTATTTCTAACAAAGCTGCAAGCATTAGCGGGCTGTCAGTTACACTGATAAACTGGTATTACTTTTAGGCCAATAATTAGTATCATAAGCAAAGAACATTACAGGTTAATTTAGAAAATGTAGGAAGGCACATATTTTGTTATTAGTTTACCGCACACTTTTGGAACACTACATAGCATTACTGGCAAACACATCAGCTAGCCCTCATCCTACAAGCTTTTTCTTGTGTGAAAATGAAACTATGTTCATCTTCATTATTTTACGGCTTCTATGGGACTCATCATTGTGACCTACTTACCTTTATTATCAGTATCTTATGTTAGCATGCTCATTTAGCTGTCATTAAGTCTTGAGAGTCCCGTCTCGGACTCAAGTCCGGATTTAAGACTGTTTTTCTATGGACTCTGACTTGTCTCGGCCACTGGCCTTGCCAAATATGGCTTTTGGTTTTGACCAAGTCCAGGTGTCTTTTTTTATGGTGATAAGATTATTGGAGGGGAAGTGAAACCCAAAATGGTTGTCTTGAGACTGTCATGCGTAAGACCTTTTTTCTGTCCTGGATTTGGTCCTGGCTTGGACTGGAACATCTTTGGACTCAGTCTTTACTTGGACCTGACTAGTCCTGGTCTTGGACTTGTCTTGGACTCAACAAAGGTGGACTTGACCACAGCCCTGACAAACTTGGACAATACATGAGCAATTAATGTGTGCAAGTGTAACTGTAAAGAAGGAGCTGCTTGTCTCAGTTAGAATGTTATTTGCTGGAATTGCTGGAGTATCTCCATTACTTAACATCTATTTTCAAAGGAGCAGAGATATTATTTCTCCAAGAACAGCATCTTGAATGGACAAGAATGGCACACAAAAAAAGAACATAAAGCAACAGCTATTGCTGTTTCTCTTGTACTTTGTGTTGTTGTGCCAAATATGCTGAGTGTAGAAATCTAGGATAGGGGTAGAGCTAGACTTAGCATTCAAGAGGCAAGTGACACAACGTAATTCTTAGTAACATTTAACATTGTGGATTAATGATATTTAATAGTCTAAGACTATAAGCATGTTTGTTTTTTTTCATTTATGGATGTCCACCTGGAGCCACTCATCAAACTGCTAGCTGCTTTTTCTCATCAATAATCTTTGGTTAATTAAAGCTCATCTGCAGGGTAAATAAAAGACCACAGATAACAAAAGATCACAAGATCACGCATACGCTCATTGCGGTGATTAAGATGTATGAACCACAGGGAGGTTTGTAAGAAAAGAAAAGCAAGAAACTAAAAGTGAAATTAACACTTCAGATATTAATAATAGGGTAAAATAGTAATGCTATTATTCAGTCATGGTGAAAAACATGGCAACAAATGTAAAAACACCAAGGGACAAAACATTGAATTATCCCTTTAGGTAAAAAGTTTTTGGGGAAGACACATTATTCACAGCGTCACATTTGTTCATATATCAATTTTCCGTCTAGCTTGATAATGGAGAGGAAGCGATAGTAATGGGTTTATAAGAAAAACAGCAGTGAGGATGATGTGAGAACAGTTGTCCCACGACATTGCTTTTAATTGCAGCAAACTTTACCCTCGGGGCGCAATAGCGCTTGTACGGGTAGTTTCAGCCAAGCAATCCGATTGGTCAGAGATGCATTCCAACTGTGTTGACAATTCCCAGAAAGCACAGTCTGCTTTAATGGTTGGTGTGCCATCACTTGTGGGCATAATAAGTAGGATAATTAGCAATATTTCTTTTTTTCCTGCTGTTTTTCATTATTGTGCATATTGGTTTTAAGAAAACTTTTCATTACACGTGATGTTTTGGTAACTGCTGCATACATATTTCCTGGATGGGATTAGACCTAAAGGATGTTTATCCTGCAGTAACGTGTGTGTGTGTGTGTGTGTGTGTGTGTGTGTGTGTGTGTGTGTGTGAGAGTGTGTGTGTGTGTGTGTGTGTGTGTGTGTGTGTGTGTGTGTGTGTGTGTGTGTGTGTGTGTGTGTGTGTGTGTGTGTGTGTGTGTGTGTGTGTGTGTGTGTGATAGCCTGCAGGCCGTTTGAATGATCGTTGTTAATAATTGACCCTTGTTTCTCTGTCTCAGCAGGATCTGTAGAGAGTCCCTTTGAGCAGGGCATCTCCCCAAACAATGTACCCTACTACATAAAGTAAGTACTGAACTCAGAGCAGTGGCCAGCATTTCTTTTCACAGCCTTTAATGTAACAGGTCAGACCTAATTTGTTAGTACTAGTTCAAGTGATGTTGACAGATGCTTGACACTGGCTAATGGTCTGGTTAAATGTTGTGGAAGGAGCACACACTTCTAAATTGAGTACTAACCTTTTAACAAACTAAGTAGGGTGTGCTGTGCATGCACTAACATTAAAGTAAGTAGCTGGCCAGCCAAAGTATTTTAAATAGTTTGAAAAATGTGTTGGTATGAAATCATCACCAAACACTCACAACTATCTTGCCTCGATCTGGGTGGTGTCAGAGACTGCTGTTCTGACTTGATTGGCTGTATGAAAAGTGGCAGAGTGGAACTGATTCAGTCTCACAGGCCATGGAAGCAGTTCCCCACCATAGTCACTGCGTCGGCAGAGAGCTTGTTGGTTGGTTTATCGGCAATGCCGATTGTGACATAGTCCACAGGATCTCCTGGAATGAGATCTCTGTTTACTCCTAGTGGTTACAATAGAAATAGTAATGCAATATGACATCTTTTCAATATATTCTTTAGCAAAAACCATTTAACTGTCGCAACTAGATTCAGGCTTAGACCCAAAGGCAGAAAGGCGAAGAGGGAGCAGCAGTTTGTATGAATATTTTAATGAAACCCAAAGTAAATTTACAATCCATGTAAATTGAGGAATAATCCAAACACAGGAAAAGCCCGGAAGCACAGAGATATCCAGGAACACAGAAATACAGCTAGTACAGGCAGAGATCTCTCAACAAAGGACTGACAACGAGTGACGACGAATCCAACAGACACAGAAATCAAACAGACTAAATACACAGTGGCGATGAGGGTAGTAATGAGGGACAAGGGAAAAGAGGGCTGTGGAACAGGACAACATGAGGGTTATTTGAGAGTCATTGATGTCATGGATTTGTTTTTATTGCAATTTGTTGACATCTGTTGACACAATGCTGTATTTTAATGTTTATTCCGATAAAGGTTGAATTAGTCAACATGGTTGAAATGTCATATTGACATTGCAGAGATTGATGCCTTTGATAAAAAACAACAGATAGCTAGCTGTCTCAATTTACCAAGCCAAGACCTGAGGAGAAGTTAACCTTAGTCCTCATAATTTCACCGCAGTTTAAAATTCCAACACAAAGAAAGTAGAAGGAAACCAACATCAGCAAAAGGAATTTCCTGCAGCACTGGAGCAATGCTGGATGTGGAACATTGAGGATATAGAGGGCAGGGCAGACAATCACATAGCGGGATAACACAAGGCAGGAAGTTAAACAAGACATGTCTCGTCAGGAGAAACAGAGACTACAAAATAAAACAGGAACTGAAGCATATAAAATATACATATACAAGGAAGAAACCACATAGAGAACGCAGAAAACCATGGGTAAATCATAACCAGGAGCAAAGAAGGGAAACATTAACACAGGGAATGAATGACAACACAAAACAGGTTATTAAATGCCATGACAGTGGGAACAATTCAAGGACTCATAACACAAAGACAGGCTGACAAGGGTGATCCAAGCAAGGAAGGACTAGAGACACATGAGACATGAAACACTAGAACAAAGAACTCAAAAACTTCCACAAGGTCAAATGCAAATAAACTTAAAGTCCAAAGACTAACTGGCCTCGAAAAAGACTGTGACATGAGCTTGACCTTTCAGTGGGTAAAGGGTGGAATCTTCTTCTTTTTATACAAAACAGCAAATGCTTTACTTTTCAAACTCACTAAGTCTACTCCTTCTCCTAATGTTTATGGATAAACCAAACTCATTTCAATGTCAATCTGTGGCTGACCTTAATACATCCATTGCTGAATACATTTAGTGTTGTTCTTAACAAATATAATTCAGCAGACTCAAAAAAATGGCTTCCAATCTATTTCTTCATTTAACGTTCTGTGACTTAAAGTGTGAGTACCTCACTCTTAGGGATCAACTTCTTAATTCCTAAATATTTCCGGAAAGATGGTCTGGATGATTAACTTCCAAGGCCTATTACATAAAGTAGTCTATATCCACAATGTTCCATTGCCGTCTGAAATTCTGCCAAATTTCTGGTTTCTGCAGGGTGAATCCAGACAGCTAGCTAGACTTTCTGTCCAATCAGAGTTTCTGTTGCACAACTAAAACACGTTCCACCAAAACATTTTCCTTCCTGAGGCTATTTTGCAGCGGCTCTGTGGCTTTTCCTGGTGCTTAGCGATGACGATTGTGATTGGTTAAAAGAAATGCCAATTATTTCCCCCCATCCCAGTATGTTGTGTGGACTAGACAGACCGTCCTCCGCAGCGCTGTGGAAGAAGGTCTGACAAAGTGAGACTTTATCTAAAGTACATAATAATTATTCAGCTTTTTTTGTACTTAACAAGCCTTGAAACAACATAAAAAATACATTCACTTTAAATAACTGTGTAAACAGAGTAGTCTTCTCCACAAACCTGTGTCGCAGAGTGAGAAGGCAGAATTGCAAATCACCCTTTCAACTCTGAGGGTAGCGGACGCCAACAGACTCAACAAACTGATCCGCAAGGCCAGTGATGTTGTGGGGGTGGATTTGGACTCTCCGTGGTGTCAGAGAGAAGGACGCTGTCCAAACTAAATGACATCTTGGACAATGTCTTGCACCCACTCCATGGCTTGCTGCTCATTCACAGGTGCACTTTCAGTGACAGACTCATTCTCCCAAAATGCACCACAGAGCGCCACGGGGAGTCATTCCTGCCTGTGGCCATCACACTTTATAACTCCTCCCTCTAAGTGTCTGACACACACACACTTAGAGGTTAAAACTGGACAACATTATCTGTTTTATGCAATAACACATGCCTGAAATGTGTGCAATACTCAACTGCTACTATCATTGTTATTATTATTATAATTATTATTATTATTACTTTTCACCATTGCAACTCCTTAATTATGTTAATTATGTAAATAATGTATCATAATATTGCTTTAACTATGTAAATACCGTACATATCCATACTCATATTTCTTTATTTATATTTCTACTCTGACATTTATACTATTTGTGCAACTGCAACACAGAGTTTCCATTCGGGGATCAATAAAGTATTTCTGATTCTGATTCTGATTTGTAAACTCTCAAAGTTATCCTTCCTGTCCAGATCCAATGCTACCACATCTTTCAATTACTATTAGTATTAGTCTTTTTGGTGCCTTGTCCCTGATTTGTCTTGTAAACATGGCTTACTGTAAAGACTGCTAAAAGTGAATGTTACGCTGGAGGTGTAATGTTACGAATGGCCGTTGTTCTGACTCGGTTGCCTGGTATGTTTCTCGACGATTCGATAAACTGCCGTTAGCGTCCTTAGCACCAGAGTTAAGTGCTGACGGGCTGGTTGCTAGCTGGCTGGGGGCTGACTGTGGATGTGTCCCCTCGGCTGTAACGATAGTGGATGGTTGCCAGCTGGCTGGGGGCTGTCTGTGAATGTGTCCCCGGACCCAGGCTGTAATGATAGTGGATGGTTGCTAGCTGGCTGGGGGCTGACTGTGAATGTGTCCCCGGACCGAGGCTGTAATGATATTGGATGGTTGCTAGCTGGCTGGGGGCTGACTGTGGATGTGTCCCCGGGGCTGTAATGATAGTGGATGGTTGCTAGCTGGCTGGGGGCTGACTGTGGATGTGTACCCGGGCCGGGGCTGTAATGATAGTGGATGGTTGCTAGCTGGCTGGGGGCTGACTGTGAATGTGTCCCCGGGGCTGTAATGATAGTGGATGGTTGATAGCTGGCTTGGGGCTGACTGAGGATGTGTCGCCGGACCGGGGCTGTTGTCAGCTCTTATCCCGACTGAAGCCTTGCAGCGCCGGGAGTCTGAAGCAGAAGACAGGGGTGTGCTAGCTAACTAAATTACCGTTTGATTAGTTGTCTATCTGTACAGTTAACGTTACTGATGAATTTGTGGTAGCCCAGAGTTGTGAACCGTGGTCCGAACAATCATACTAAAAATAACGACTTATGTCTCATTTGAATTTTAAGGTACAAAAGAATCTTTGGTGTTGGATCGATCAACATTGAAATTAATCAATATCAATTCATATGGTCTCTTTTGTGTTACTGTGTTGCAAAGTGGGATGTAATCAATGACAAAACAATGCCATGTGGCAGAAAAAGATTGTATTAGGTTTACTGAGTATAGTATCAGTAACAAACTAGTTTCCCTTTTAACCCTTAAGACAAATTTAAGGGTGACTTACTCTCCTGTAGGCTATTTAGTTTTCTAATCTATTCCAGCAGTCAGGATCAGGTGTCATGGATCATTTTATTTAGGAGAATGTTAGTTTTCATTCTGGCTCAATTAAATCCTAATTGATTGTCCAATCTAATATCTGCTTCATCTGATAATGGATGAATTTACCATCTTTTTTTTTTTTATGCCTATACAAATGTTTTTGTTTTTTTTTACCGGAAACTCAGACATACCTTTAAAGTTTGTTCTTTTTATTTAGAAAGATGAAATTAGGTGTTTTAGACTTCCAAATGAAGTTTTTCAACATTCAAGCTTTCCTAAGCAACTAATTTATCAATACATTATTCTAGGCATTTTCAGGTGAAAAATTTGAAGAACAGGTGTATTCTTATGTTTGTTATGGACTAATAGAGAGTAAATAAAGGTTATTATTTAACAATAACAAGAAAATTGAAGCAAAAGTGACTTTTTGTCAGAGAAATACATTGAAGAACTCAACATGAAAAAGGACATGAAAACCGTTTCCATAAACTATATACAAAATTAGATAAAAAAATATACTGAGTGCAAATTAATAAAGTGCAGATGATTTTCACCAATATTTACAAAGTAAGGTAGAAATATACTGAGTGCAAATGAACTTTACAAACTATGAAAAATAAATTAGAGAAATTAAAAATTAAGTGAAAGTTACCAAAATGATCTTCAAAAGAATTTACATTATTTTACAATCACGAATTGATTCAGCTGGTCAGGTGAGTCCTGATGTTTTATTTGCCAACTGGTGAACCTGTTCGGCTATGCCATTGACCGAAGCGGTTTCTGTGGGCTGACACAGGGCCACATCACACAGCACACACTTCCAAATGGAGCGATTCTTGCAGAGCACACAGTACCGCTGCCCCTTTGTTGCAGTGTCTGCTGACCTTCGTCTCTCAAATGAGGAGCTTCCCTCCTCCGCCTCATCCACGAGGCCAGTGATCCTGGCCAGCACTGTGCCCCCCTGAGACAGCTCTTCCATGAACTGGCTGTGAGACATGGGCACTGACTCTGATGTCACACACATCTGTTAGCAGTAAAGCACTGTCCTGTACCACCTGTTTGACCTTTTGTGCCTGGGTGTACTCATCCTCGCTGCACCGGTTATCTACATCAGAAACTGATAAATCCACTACAACATCGCCTAGAGACTTGCTAGAACATAATAAATCCAAAGCATCCTCTATGCTGTACAGTCATCTGACATCAACGTTTGGCTTTTGTGTTGTTGTGTTGTGCAAATCGGTTTTGTCTTTAGTACAAACATGTGTATCTTCTGTGTGTGTTTTATTATAATGAAAGCAAATATGCTAGTACATTTTCTGTCTCGTATTTCCCTTTGTGTACATTCAAATTTACAAAAGAGATGTTGATTGGTGGAGTGCAAGACATCATGGACATTTAAATTTTGAACAAATCAGCACACGGAAGGCGGGTGTAAGCATCCACAACCATTGGTAATTGGCTTAGAGGAAGAAACTATGAGTTTCCGTGACAAATCAATGCTGCAGAAAGAAACTTCGTAACCCCGATCACTACAGAGCCTCTGAATGAACAAATGAGAACAATGATATACCACTGAAAAGAGAATCTTTGCATTCCAACATTTTTTAAATGCATTGAAAGGATTAGCACTTATGTTCCCAGCTTGTTATTGTGAAACAACAGTCCTGTGAGTAGTATCTACTTCATCAAGTTTTTAGCACCATGTCTTTTGAACTTAAAGGGATACTTCACCGATTAGCATTAAGCTTTGTATCAGTAGAAACTAGGTAGTATTTTCAAATGACCGTGCTTCCCTCCCTCATGTCCCCCTGAGACGAGATACCTCTGCAGGGCTGCCAACTCTCACGCATTGGCCGTGAGACACACGCATTTGACTGGTTTCACACGCTCACACGCCAAACCCCCGATTTCTCAGGCTGAAGTGTCAACCCGGTCAGTCAAATTTCTGAAAGATGAGTTTATCTATAGATCTATCTGTTGAGCCACTCGTGATTGACTAGTTGTGCTTTCAGAGACTGTGAGGGGGTTCAAGAGCGCTCCCTGTCTCTGGAATTTTGGAATTCTTGCAAAATAACTAAAATGTTACGATCCATCCCAGGTGCATTTCCCCGGCTTCAGGCATGAACTCTGAGTATCACAGACCCAGAGACCTCCAATGAAGAGCATCGTACAGCCTCCTCTAAACTTTGTGCCTCTGTGTCTGTCAGAGGGTCTGAATGGGATTCACCATATCAGCGGAGCAATAACATGCACAGCAGACTATATTACAACTCTCCAAATCTCGAACAACAGAGATGGGAGGAGTTGTATTTTGAATGTGCACAAAGTTGTAAACATGAGCAGAAATCTGATGAAACACATCTGAGCTATACTATACTACTTTTACGATACTGCAACGTTGGGCCACTATTGTGCTTCTCTAACCTCCGTGCATTTCTGTGCATCTCTAAATTTAACTGTAAATAATTCATTCAATGTTTCATAAAATGAACAAATAGTCTTTATTTTCCCAAGAAAGTGAATACAGTAAGTGGGGCACAGAAGATGAGGGCCAAACATTACTGAGCCTTGGCACAAAGGTAAAGGATTAGAATTTATGTAAATCAGTGGTTCTCATTGTTTAGAATTTTAGTGGTCTTAGTTTATCCCTCAACATTAATGTTACTTTGGGTCCCCAGTCCTTACACCAGAGACCAAATGCTACTGTCTCTTCATGTGGCTCATAATGTTTGGCACATTGTCTGGGTCAGTCCTTATATCATAAGAATTTATTACAATGTGTAATCAAGTGATGACTGATAAACATTAATGTAAATGCTAAATGCCCTTATACCTGTTGATGCTACAACAATGCAAAGGCTCAACTCTTTTGCACATAATTTTGCACACATCATGTAAGACTTGATTTCTCAATTTGTTTGCACAAAACTCTCCAGAAAGTGTAATTTAATGGTTTATTTTTCAAAAGAAATTCCTGGGGGTCGTACACCCAGACCCCCCTAGGGAGAGCCCCTCATCCCCCCACACATAACAAATCCCAATTTAAACCGTGAAGGATAATAATGCTGAAAGAACCAAAGAAATTGCTTTGTGCTTGGCAAAATATGGGTTGGCCCCACCAAATCTCACTCCAAGGTTTTTGGAAAAGTTGGCAGCTCTGCCTGTGCATTGTCTGTCTGGAAAAAAACCTCTAATGATAAATACATTAAAAAAAAAACATAATTTGCGAGCCAAAATCCGAGCCTGAAGCGAGCCAAAGCGAGCCTAATGTCAGCCATTTTATAGCTATGCTAACAGGCTCTCTCTTATCAGCATCAAAGTTTTACAATTATGTGCACTGCACATGTGTACCAATAGGATACATTGGTACAGATAGGAGTATATCAATGTGCAGGAAACTTTATTACAGACATCGATGGCGTTGTGCGCTAAGCAGAAACGTCAAACGAGGGCAGGAGTTCCAGCTAGGTGAAAAGCTAATGCGAGACGGCCACCCATCAGTGGCCCAACTGGCAAAAAAGGTTTCTAAGCTTCTGTTTTTTATTCGGTGATATGCATCCACTGAAAATGCGCTGTAGTGTTTGTCACGCTGACTCTATCTGCAAAATTCTGAATAGAAAGAATCAAAACCGACCTTGTTTACAGTTAGAGGTGTCCTGGCAGCAGTTTTACAGATGGTGGCCTATGGGGAAATATGTCTCAGATGGATTTTTTGTTGCAATACCGCCAGTGACCACTGGACTAGCCTATCCTCGACAAAATTGTACCGGATGCATGTCTTTCCACCAATGTCTGTGTCCTTCTGCTTTCTCTGTGTTTTAAGTTTATGAGGACAATGGGTAACTGCTCCTCAGATCTCGGCATGGTAGATTAAGATGGCTAGGTAGACTATCTGCCAAACAGAGTTTTTTCTCGCACAACTAACTTTTGAACTTACACATGTTCCACCAAAACAAGTTTCTTACCAAGGCTATTTTGCAGCAGCTCCGTGCGGAGCTTAGCACTTGACACGCATGTTTTTCTCCCATCCTGGAATGCTTTGTGGACTAGCCAGACCCTTCTCCGCAGCGTTTGGATGTGGTCTGGCAAAGTGAGACTACCACTGGACAAAATTAGCTGTTTGTGTGGGCCTGTGTAGATTGCATGGGCTTGGTAATGAGCAACTAGCAGTTTGGTGTGTTTGAGTTAACATTTGATGTCTGAGGGAGAGAGATTCCATGTTGGACGTGAAATTAACTACAAGTGAGAGAAATGCACTCAACTGATGAAAAGAGAGAGAAGGAAGGAGGATAAGAGAAGTGACAGATTCTCCTTTCCACATACAGTGAGAAAGATGGACCTGACCAGATGACCAAGACCCTGTGAGTGCCAGCTGACAACACACACTCACACACACAACACACAGACACACTCACAGCTCCTTCACTGTACAAAACATATGGATTTGTATCGCACGCGTGCATATTAACACAAACACATGTAAACACCCAAACATTGCACTCATATGTGATTGTTGAACATGTGAATAACAGCCTTGACTGTTCTTCTTCAATTACTCAAGTACTGTATTCAAGTAAAATTTTAAGGTACTTGTACTGAACTTGAGTATTTTCTTATTATGCTGTTTCAAAATTTGACTCCACTACATTTAAAACGGTGATATTGTATATTTTACTCCACTACATTTAATAATCCAATGAAATGTGACAGTGGCCATTCAGCCTCCATATTAAGTATTTTCACATTATATATTTTAAAGGTTCTGTACTCGACATCCGGAACATTAATATAGCAGCAAAGAAATATTTGCTATGTGAAGACTTAGTGGTTAACGACATCGTGAGAAGAGAATGAAGTCACACTCCCTCTGTGTGTGTTGGAATCACAGCTTCTCTGTTCTTGGTTTTAAATTACTGCAGCTTTGCACAAAGGGGATGGACAGGCCATATATTGGGGATTTGTTTGTCCGATTATTATGAATTATTTCTAGGCTTGAGTACTTGTGATATCTACAGGTAACCCATAATTGAATTAATAATACACAGTAGGGAAGGGAAGGACATTTCTCTGTTCTCAGCGTAGATGCAGGGCATATCACTGCAGTGTTTTATCATTACACCTTATGGTTACATTATCGCCTGAATTAGGGCTGCACAATTAATAGAATTTGAATCGCGATCACGATTTTGACTTCCCACGATCAAATTTGCGTTATTGAGCGATCATTTTTTTGAAGCGTCATTTCATAGAACGCTCCAAGTTTTTTGCAAAACCAATCTCCCGCTCCGTAAAGGCGTCTGCTCATGAGCCAGTCAGAGTAGTTCCTGCACCGTGCAGCTTAGTTTCTAGATGTAGACAGTCCCAGAGGACAGAGTAACGGGAGGAAAACTCAACTGATAGCAGTCGGTTATACGTCGGTCTCAAGGTTTACCATTTTACCAGTAAACGCAACATTTTGTCCCGTCTGCTGTTTTTCAGACAACAGCAGTTAGCAGTGCTAGTCGGTGCTAGTAGCGTCCGTTAGCTGTTAGCTCCTCTAGGACGCACCGGTGCTAATGTCCTCATATCCGCTGCAATGCTGTTTATATGGATATGGTTTCATTTTACATTACATGAACCATTTCGTCTGTAAAACCGTGCCTGTGTTGAATCTCTCCTCTGGCCTCTCCTCTTACTCCGCGCCCGTCCACACTTCTGACATTTGTCCACAGTTTTATAGTAGACAGTATATTGTTAAGTATGAGGGGCAAACCTGGATTTGTACCAGTGTTTCCGCTGGTAACTCTGCTATCGCGGCCGCCACGGCGAAGAACACAGAAGAAGTTATTGAATGCAGATAACTTCTGTTGGTAAAGTAACAGCGTGTGAGACGGAGCCTGCTGGACCTGGGCCAGAGATGTGACCCATTGCGAGAATATCATAGTCCATAAAAATGCAGCGCAGGGAAGATACAGACATTTCCTTCACACGACGTGTGTTTCCGCCGTTTGACTTGTGCTGGACCCGTTCATAATGAGTCTCTCTGTGAGTAGCATCCATCACACTCCCTCTCGCAGTTATAAATAGCCTATGTGACAATAAAATTTGTTTTGGTTAAAATCAACAAATAATCGTGACAATAATCGCAATCAAAATTTTGATCAAAATAATCGTGGTTATCATTTTGGCCATGATCGTACAGCCCTAGCCTGAATGCACAGTTTTGTAGCCTAACATTGTTAAAACAGAGCAGCTTATATTGGTAGAGAAAGGTACAAGTTAGCGGACTGCAAAGTCTCTCTCTCTCTCTCTCTCTCTCTCTACTCTGCCGGTAGCTTGCTGTGCTTCGGAGCCTTTGCTATGCCCTGCCCTCAGCAAACCTATTTTAAACAGTCTGTTGGGCAAACATAATTTGTTTAATCTTTATTGACAATATAGTTTTCTGAACTGTGAAATAGATCAAAGGTGAGAAGAGAAAGCAGCGCCAACGTAAATGACAGCAAAACGCAGTATACACTTTAACGTTGAGTTGAAATTGAAACACTGCTGCAACATGAAAGATTTATGCTACTCTCGTAACAGGGGGTTCCGGTTAACCGCCATAGTGTGGCGATATGTTGCCTCTTCACCACAGTAAAAAAAATCCATTCTGTCACAGCCGCTTATGCGTGTTATGTTCAATTACGTATTCAATGGCGCATCCCTCAGGTAGCTCTTAATATTTCTTCCACTACTGCCATTCCGTCACAGGTTGGTCACTGATGTTGGGCAACAAGCCTGGCTTGCTGTCAGGTGTTGGATGGGGTTAGGGTCAGGCCTCTGTGCAGGCCAGTCAAGTTCTTCCACATTGAACTGGGGAAATCAGGAGCCATCCCAAAACGTGGGAGCATACCCCAATCCCAATCTCAACCCTAAAGCCTTAAGCCCTGAACCCTCATTGACTTCAATGTTTGAGAGACTGCAAG
Source organism: Etheostoma cragini (assembly GCF_013103735.1). NCBI lineage: Eukaryota > Metazoa > Chordata > Actinopteri > Perciformes > Percidae > Etheostoma > Etheostoma cragini. The sequence goes on from NC_048430.1 coordinate 9,779,057, forward strand.
GGCTCAAAGGGGTATTAATAGAAATAGAACAGTACTTTGTAGCAACATATCACGTTACCTTGACCATGCCAAAACATGTTATGTACACTTGTGGGTTTGGGACTTTTTATTGTACTTTTTTACTTACTTTTTTACTTTTTATTTTACTTTTTTACCTTCTTCATGGCCAAGGAAGATTTAAACATCTCTTTACACAGTGGAGTGATTGTTTTGCTATTTTTTCTTTTTTCAACACAAATATACATGAGAACATACATCCATACACAAAAACATGCAAACTACTGGCCAATACTACAATAAATGCATTGTATCTTCCACCTCCTTAGCACAAAATCTAATAAAATCCCAATCAGCTGTCAGCCATATTTTTTATATTTTCCTGGTGGCAAAATCTTGTAAAACAATTTAATGAGGAAAGCCCATAAATAAGTAGAATATGATGACTGGTAAATAAGGCTAAACATTTTCTGCCAAGAAAGCTGGAAATCAAAAATATTTTCCCAATATGTTTGAAAATGAAATAGCTGAGAACTTATCTTTTTAAAGGATACAAAAAGAGATAAATATTTCATATTTTGAAAACCATTTATAATTTCTAATACGGGGCGACAAATTTCTAAATGATCTTGTGTGTGTGAATCATAGTCCTCCTTAATACTGGGCTTGCAGATAATAACTGTATATAAAAATACCTTTTACATACATCGTTTTACTTTGACAATAATTAATTATATGGATTATTATAAGTAAATGTCTTTCATAATGCAAGATAAAATAATGTGATAAGCTAAAAATAAAGGCCAGCATTAAGGTTTATTATCAATACAAACATTTTTATTTAGCCATAATAGCTATTATCTGGCCTCTGAGGAATTTCTTGGTGGAAGTTTTTGAAATTGACACCATCAATTTACAGAATTAATACAAAAGGGGAGAAATTTTGATAAGCACATCCAAGACTGGCATAAGTGCAGAAAAGGATAACGTTTTCCCACAGAAGAATCACTGAAAGACATAAATAACATTAATGAAAACCAGTACGGATTATGTAATCTTTGTATCCATAAAGCGTTAAACTATGATAAGTGCTGAGAGATTTATAAAACCTAGACCACCATTTCCACACGTATTGGACAGGTAACTACGCTTAATGTTTTCAGGTTTATCATTCCACATAAATACACAAAAGATTTTCTTCTCATATGCTTTAAAAAAAAAGGCAGCGTCAGGAGCAGGAGAAGACAAAAGGCATTATGTAAACTGTGACATTATCAGGGAATTAATAATTGTAACCTTACCATTAATTGACAAGTACTTAGCTCTCCATGCCTGCATAAATGTGTCTACTTTACTATGTTTCATATTGAAAATTATCAGCTGGTATATGAATTACTGAAAGACTTATGACCTAATGACTGATTAATTCAATTCAATTCAATTTTATTTATAGTATCAATTTATAACAAGAGTTATTTTGAGACACTTTACAGATAGAGGAGGTCTAGACCACACTCCAGAATTTACAAGGACCCAACAGTTCTAGTAGTTTCTTCCAGAGCAAGCAACAGTGCGACAGTGGCGAGGAAAAACTTCCTTTTAGGCAGAAACCTTGGACAGACCCAGGCTCTTGGTAGGTGGTGTCTGGCGGGCCGGTTGGGGTTAGAATGAAGAGTGGCCATAACAGTCACAAAAAAAATAGTAGTTTGTAGTAGTTTTTTGTAGTAGTTCATGGCATAGCAGGGCACTGTGCGGCATTACAAGGCACAGCAGGACGTGGCAGGGCACAGCAGAGCGTAAATGGCCTACTGACTATTTAATCGGGACACAACAAGGTATCTTGTAAGTTAACCTTTAGTGATCCAATTCTAAGAATACATTATAATTGAGCTTCAGGCCTGAGATGGAGGCAACAACATCTAACTTTACAATGAGCATTTCTAAAGAGTGGCCATCTGCTTTTACAGACTGTGAGTGTTCCGCGCGATGAAGGAGGACCCAAAAGCAGAGTAGGAGAGCATACAAAAAGGCTTTATTAAACACAGAAACAAAGTTCAACGAAACACAGGATCAAAACTGAGTCCCAAAAAGCAAAAACTGACAAAAGTCTGGGGGCGACGAGAAAGGCAAAAACAGCAAAACAAGGCAAGGGAACACTAACAACTGTGACGGGACGACAAACAGCACGGCACTAGAACGATCTGACAAAACACAAAGGGAACACAGAGGTTAAATACAAGAGGTAGTAACAAGGTACAGGTGATACGTCAGGTGAATCACATTAGGGCGGGGCAGGACAATCAGACAGACAAAAAGTAAAACTAGGCAAGACTAGACAAAACAGGAAACCATACTATCAAAAACACAAGACAGAGACTACCACAGAATACTGGGGAGGACACTAAGACACAAACACAAGCAAATTGATTACTCTTTTTACATTAGCTTCGCCCTGTATTAACTTCAGCAAGTTTAATCTTAACCATGATAAGGTGCTGGTCAGAATGACATTTTTCAATTATTGATATTTGACTAACTTTACTAAAGAGAATGAGATCAAGAAAATGTAATTTCTTTGCCATGTCTATCTTATTCTCCAAATGTCAATAAGTCCATAGCAGACATTAGAGATGTATTGGCATTGCTTTTTTTATCTTGATAATCCCTTCTGTCTCCTGCTCTGTATTCATCTGGGGCCAGCATCGTATTACAGTTTTTTCTGATTGCTTAAGCACATTTTTTGTAACTATTGGCTATTTTTGCAAAACTCTACACACAAATA
>NC_048430.1:9781935-9782948 GCF_013103735.1 Etheostoma cragini
GCTATACGTATTAATAGTTTTAGAAATTGTGCTACAAGAATCACGATTAGCGCTTAAGCATTCAGAAAAAACTGTAAAGTCCCTGACCATGATTTTTCTGGTTTTCATACTTCTGGATCATGTCATATTTTCAAAGAAATAAGAAGCATTATTATTGGGGGCATATACAGTATATTAGTTAAACAGAAATGAGTGTTCTAGATTTTGATATCTTAGACATTTATACGGCCATCCATATCATGTTCCATTTGATATCAAAAATAATTCATATGCTCTCTTAATACGACTGTACCTCTTTGATTTCTTAAACCATAAGAAAGACAATGTTCAGCTAATGTTTTTAACATGCCAGAAGTCCGTTTCAGAAAGCAGGTTTAGTGTAAACTCTGAGTGTGTTAACCTGAGAGAGGGGGATAGCTCCAGCCCGTTTCAGAAAGAGAGGTAACTTATCCTCAGAGTCAGTTACTATGGTAACTTAGCCTGTGAACTTAACCATAAGCCTGTACTACGAATCAAGATTAACATACCCAGGATTTCTTTTAGTTACCCGGCTTCACATAACCTAACAACTGCAGTCCCACATAAGCTGTGTCACGACGGGGGTTAGTAACAAGTTCAATCAACCGTGGGTTTCCCAAACCAGCGATGCACGCCTTCACATTAAAGAGGCGGGGTTTGCACAGCACGACCAATCACAAACATCTCTCAGAGCCGCATATTTTACATAAAAAGTGCAAGCTTCATATGAATATGAAGAACACAGACACGGTTTTACAGGCAAAACACAATACAGTCACTGCTTTCTAAAACAGGAAGGAACGCTGGCAACAAAAGCCGACGCTGTAAATGTGTACTTCCTCATCAGTCAGGCACAAGATCTGACCATAGTTACAGTTGTGCTTTCCATAAGCTGCCGTTGCTTTAGCCTATTATGTCAGTTCAATTCAATTCAATTCAATTTTATTTATAGTATCAATTCATAACAAGAGTTATCTCAAGACACTTTACAGATA
>NC_048430.1:9783048-9790180 GCF_013103735.1 Etheostoma cragini
TGGTCCACAAAGCCCACATCATTATCTGGACACCACCTTGAAAGCCAGCGGCGAAATGACGACATGCGGCTATACATGCTCAGTTGCACAAAGATGGGAAGAAACAGTCCAAATACTTTGTTACTGTACTCAAGTAGATATTTTTTTTTACTTTGCTATTTATTTTAGGGCCAACTTTTCACTTTTACTCCTTACATTTTAACAGGAATATTGGTACTTTCTACTTCTTACATTTTACAAAATTGGCTCATTACTTTAGTTTCAAATAATTTCAGTGAAGTTGCCGTTATTATTTTCATCCATACCAAATTCAGTCTAATTGGATTGGAATAATGTAAAGGATAATGTAAAACGAGGCGGTTGTTATAGCGAAGACAACCCCAACAGTCTGAATCAGCCGTAATTATTGTTGCAAATTGTTCCAACCGCAACAACTGCTGGCTTTCAATAATCTACCGTTGAATTTGAAAAACACATAGAGGTAAATTCGTCTTTTTGTTGTTATTAAAAGTTATCTGTTGTTTGTTTCAGTAACTTTATTAAGTTTAGTGGTCAGTTACATCTGTTCTCCTGTTAGCAATGACCATGCCTCGGCTCTCTAGCATTTAGTTAACAGTGTTGGGCAAGTTACTTCCAAAATGCAATATATCATGGTGAAGAATTTACTGTCATTTGAGATGAATTAGTTATATCACAATATTATTGTCACTGAATTGTAATGCGTTACGCTACTTTTGCATTATTTTTGAGTTACTTTCACCAAAATAACTGCGGAAGTTTGACTTGGCAGCTAGTTTGTAAATTTCACCACGGGATCAATAAAGTCTCCTCTTTATCTTCTTTAATACATCATAGATCATTCATATTGTTTTGTATAATTAATATGAATATGTAAAGTAACTAAAACTAGAGATAGAAAAAATAGATATGACTATGAATACTGCAAACCGACACAGGAAATGCTTTTATTCTGAAGTTGTCTGTAGTGTACTCTTGCTAGCTTTGAGGATGTCATTCGCTGATGTGAGTCAAGTGCAGATTTTCAGATTTAAACGGTTTACAGCGTAACATGTCATACTGAAATTAGTGAAATCCATGAAATGAGAAACTTTTCTCATTTCAAACCATAACAGAAGATGGAAATAATTTCAAAAACGTTTTAGCAACTCCCAACTCTGTTAGTTACCCAAGTAACGTTAAGGTTAGCAAGCGGTCACTTTATTTGACATTGTAATAACAATAACAGCTGTGAAATCTACAGTTATTTCCTTTAGATTTGACAGTAACACTACTGTAATTGATTTATTGTTTACAGTTGAATGCTGTAAAGTTACATTACAACCTTGCCGCCATGACAACATCACAGTTGTCTAAGAACTACAATTGAAATCAAAGTAGTCAAAGCATTATTGTAAAAAAAAATCACAATATAGCCACTATAGTACGGTAAATAGTATAGTAAACTACTGTATTTTTACTTTATTTATCTTATGCTATGTTTAGTTGTTTTGCATTTACAGTGAATACATAAAATACTGTAAATGGAAGTACGTACCTTTACTGTAAAAAGAATTCACAGGAACTTCATGGACAATTGTTGCCAGTAAGTTACTGTACACGTTAAATGTGTTACAGTGTAATACTAGCTAATACATCTGCATGTAGCTTTATATTTAAAAAAAATTCAGTAACTTGATTTAGTGTAACAGTGCTGTAATAACATTATCGTTACTCAAGGCTGTTCTTGTTTTTGAGACCACTTAAGTTAACGTCAACGTTACTTGCTCTTGTCTTAAATCAACCTTATTTTGGGCTAATGTAAACGATGTCTCAAAGCTCTCAGACATAACTTAGAGGACTCATGCTTGAATTCTCACAGAATCAATTCATATCTTGCTACTCAATCAGAATCTTATTAACCAGGAGTCCCAGTCTCTGTCACAACAATCATAATCATATATGTGATATTTTATGCCTATTGGTAGACATCCATTTAAAACTTAGAGCCTTTTTCCATGTCCAGAGAAGTTTCTAAGCTTGCACTCTAGTAACATACACTCATGTATAGGATTATTAGGAACACCATACTAATACTGTGTTTGACCCCCTTTCGCCTTCAGACCTGCCTTAATTCTATGTGGCATTGATTCAACAAGGTGCTGAAAGCATTCTTTAGAAATGTTGGCCCATATTGATAGGATAGCAGCTTGCAGTTGATGGAGATTTGTGGGATGCACATCCAGGGCACAAAGCTCCCGTTCCACCACATACCAAAGATGCTCTATTGGGTTGAGATCTGGTGACTGTGGGGGACATTTTAGTACAGTGAACTCATTGTCATGTTCAAGAAACCAATTTGAAATGATTTGAGCTTTATGACATGGTGCATTATCCTGCAGGAAGTAGACATCAGAGGATGGTACATCGTGGCCATAAAGGGATGGACATGGTCAGAAACAATGCTCAGGTAGGCCGTGGAATTTAAACGATGCCCAGTTGGCACAAACGGGCCTAAAGTGTGCTGAGAAAACATCCCCCACACCATTACATTACCACCACCAGCCTGCACAGTGGTAACAAGGCATGATGGATACATATTCTCATTCTGTTTACGCCAAATTTGGACTCTACCATTTCAATGTCTCAACAGAAATCAAGACTTAATAGAACAGGCAACATTTTTCCAGTCTTCAACTGTCCAATTTCTTGGACAATTTCTTCTTCTATCAGCTTGAATCAGTCGGCCCATTCTCCTCTGGACTCTAACATCAACAAGGCATTTTCGCCCACAGGACTGCCGTATACTGGATGTTTTCCCTTTTCACACCATTCTTTGTAAACCCTAGAAATGGTTGTGCGTGAAAATCCCAGTAACTGAGCAGATTGTTAAATACTCAGACCGGCCCGTCTGGTACCAACAATCATGCAACGCACAAAATTGTTTAAATCACCTGTATTTTCCATTCTGACATTCAGTTTGGAGTTCAGGAGATTGTCTTGACCAGGACCACACCCCTAAATGAATTGAAGCAACTGCCATGTGATTGGTTGATTAGATTAATGAGAAATTGAACAGGTGTTCCTAATAATCCTTTAGGTGAGTGTGTATGGTCCAGGTAGCTTTATACTTTAAGTACATTTCCAAGCCTGTACTTTGTTACTTTTACTTGAGTAAAGAAGTTAAATCAGTACTTCTACTTTTACCAGAGTATATTTAACACAAGTATCTGTACTTCTACTTGAATACGGGAATGTTAACAGGGTTGTCGTTCTCTAAATGTTTTAACTTTATGAGCGCAGCTCTCTCTACCTCTCTCTCTCTCTATCTCTGTGCACCGAGCTCCACTAGATCTTCTAGGAAAGGTGACGCCATTATTAGTGAATTGGTCAGTAGGCGGTGCTTGTACACCGCTTGCTCTCTAATCTCCAACATAACCTGCTCCCGACAGGTTAGGTGTTCAGCATAAGTTACCACGGCGATTTAACCAGGTAACAAAAACCCTGGGTTGCACTTGAAGTTACCTCGATAACTTGCATCGTGGTACATGCCCTGGTTGGAAGCAGGTTTTCTTCAAGAAGCCTTGAGATTCACTAAGTCTCCTCCCTCTGACTCAGCACTCTTTCATTTCTTCATTCTTTCATTCATTTAGTCTGTATGAGGCACATTTTTGCGCAGTTTGTTATATGCATGAATAACAAACAGTGTCGGTTCATTAACCATGTAAGGCAGACTACAAAACATGGCATTTCCTGGATTACTGTATTAATTCGCAGGGAGTTAAACATACTGTACGTCAGGACATGATATGGAGGCCCAGACTATGTCTGTATTTAAATTCCAAAAAACTGTCTATTTGAGCGGTAAGGTTTCTTCCCAGTCTATCCGTTATGTAGCTTACATAACCTTATCACTAACGTCACCCATCCTAGACAGGCTCTACATCACAGCACATTCTTTGTGTTGCATTATGTTTTTATTCAAAAAGCAGTTTTCTTTACAACATTGGTAATGTGGGAACATATTAGTAAAGTCACTGTAGCAAAGCGCCGTTAAAAGAGTGTGATTCGCTCTGAAATGTGTTTTAAACGTTTTTGTAGAATTCCCTGGACACAAAGCAGTACGACATATTAAAAAGAAACAAATTATTGTAAATCCTAATTCTGTTAATAATGGTGTTGCAACCTCAGAATGGGATTAGTTGTTTATGTTTTTCGCCTAAAGGATTGCACCTAAATGTAATTATAGGTGTAGCCTACTACCATTCCTGTTTTCACCAGTACTATAATAGGTTACCTGTGATTAAATATGAAATTAATACACTATATTAGAGCTTACATAATGACTCAAGCAGCAATTTTCTCCCACACCAATTCTCGCTATTTTACTGCACCCGCTGTGATGCTTTTTTAACTAAATAATCTTTCAAACTCAATGTATGTGCTCATTAGTATTTCAGGTTGTTAGTGGTTATTACCATGGTGAATCGTAGTATCATGGCTCCATTTGTGCAGTCTTTTTAATGTGTTGGTTGACTCAGGTCAACTTGGGTTGGTTGACTTGGTTGACTCAGAGTTAAGCGCTCTGAGTCAACCTACTTGGAGTTGTTTGAACCAACTCAAATCAGCTGTTCTGGAACCGAAAAGTCAGTTTTTCCATGTTTTAACGTCACAACGCAATGAATTGTTGGGGCTTAACCCAAATTTAATCGGGTTCTTAAACTACAGACTTTGCCTAAGGGAGGACCAGTTTCTTAACCAGCATGTTAACACCGTCCCCCAGCTAAAGTCAGAGCTTTCATATTCTGGTTAACAGACCTAGATAACTCCTTAACCCTCGTGTTGTCTTCCCGTCAAAATTGAACATAAACACTTTTGTTGGCACTTTTTTTCAATGTTTGTCACTTTATGGACGTTTAACACCACAAAACACTAACTTATTAACTTTAGTTAGAAAAGCAGAAATTAGGAATTATTTAGACCAAAATTAAAGGAATGTTGATGGATAATCACAGACTGGTATATGTCAACTTTTACTTAATACTATTTCAAAAACACTTCCATTTCTTTTTCAAATGCCAAAGAATTGAATAAGTTACAAAATTCAAAACTAATGAAAGCACATTTCTACTTGCCAAAGAGCGTTGTGGGGAATCAATCATGTTATTTTGGGTAATTAAAAAGAACATTGATATAGAAAAACGGGTCAATTTGACCCAAGGACAACATGAGGGTTAAGTAACCAGGGTTTCGTGCATGTGGGCAACCTTGGTTAAGCGTTGTGCGTGCTCCATAGGTCAAAGTCAAAGTACTTTTATTGGTCTCCCTAAGGAGAAATTTGCATTGGACACTGAGCAACTTAGCTGCAAGAGTTACAGACACAACGACAAGCACAGGGTTAAAAAACAATAAAAAAACAAATATACAATCAACATATGGGCTAATCGAGGGCCTGTGCAAATAGCAGATTTACGATTTCCTATACTAAATAAGATAAAAGCCATACTTCAAAGACAATATAGGTTATAACTTCCCCACTTACTGCAGTGGTTATTGACCCTGAAATAAAATGTAAATGTACTGTATTTATAGAGCGCTTTTCTAGTTTTAACGACTACTCAAATCGCTTTTACATCATACAGGAACCATTCACCATTCACACACTGTGGCCGAGGCTGCCGTACAAGGTGCCACCTGCTAATCAGATAAACACTCACACAAATTCACACTCCAATGGCGCAGCATCGGGGGCAACTTGGGGGTTTAGTGTCTTGCCCAAGAACACTTCGACATGGGACTGCAGGGCCGGGGATTGAACACCAACCATCCAATTGGCAAGCAACTGCTCTACCACTGAGCCACACCCACCCTATATAAATATATAAATAGAAAAGAGCAGTTAGAGAGACAGAAGCTTTAAACCTTTAAACCCACTGAGGACTTTGCCATGGCAAGTACCATCAAGAAGACCCATTTGTGGACGGACGTGGAGACACATTTTTTGAGTTGTTGTAATTTTGACAATGGTCAAACTAGAAAAAAAAAGCCTTATTCCGACCAGTTGTGCTACTATACCGTAGGTAGAGTTACTCCTGCCATTCTTCCCATTCTTCCCCAGCGCATGTATACGGGGAAAACCCCTCTCGCTCTTCCTGTTTCTTCTCTACTGTGCCTTGTAAGAGCAAGAAGTAGCACTGCCTTCTTTCCCTTTTTTTTTCTCTTACAATTTTTCTTTTCTGTCCCTCTTTCTTTCTCTCTCACTCAGGGTTGTCTCTCCCTACAGGCATTATAAGCGACTGCAATGGGCCCCCTAACCACCAGGGTGGCCCGTGCAGTGGTTATTTTATTTTTTATGGGCATTAGAACGTGGCCCTGAAGTGCAAACCGTGGCAGCAAATCCCACAATGCAACAGCAAATGCCACAACACAACAGCAATTCACCGCAACACTACAGCTTTAGTTGGACTACTACTTCTACACTCTTGGCTTTTATTTTTGAATATTATACTGTTCTTCCGCGTCAACTAACCCTTGTCTAGTAATGTCATTCTTCAAACGCAGAAAAGAAATTTGCTAAAAACCCAAATCATTGCGTTTTTTTTAGTTTAGTTTTTCTTTTCTTTTTTTAAATGAAAAACCAAAAACAGAAATACATCTCTGCATTTTTATTTAATTGTTTTTTAAATTGAAACAAAAAATTGCTATTTCTCTATTTTAATTTGGTTTGATTCCTCGGTTCCTTTAAAAAATAAATTTAACCAACCAATCAGGATGAGGATTAGTGTCCAATATATACCTACACTTTCTACCCTTACCTACCCCGTTTCAGTCTTCAGTCAACGCTATCATGTGACATTTTCACTTTGTACGTTGTTGGATTTGCTGTTGCGTTGTTGGATGTGCTGCCTTGTTGTTGGATGTGCTGTCTCCCTGTGGGATGTGCTGTCTCGTTGTTGGATGTGCTGCCTTGTTGTTAGTTAGTTCATGTTTATTGTCCCCATAGGGAAATTAGGTTGCAGATCACATTACATCACATGGTATACAACATTAACACAGATAAGGCAGGGAGGAAAAACAAAAAAAACAAGACATATATACACCACCACTTGTACCATAAACCAGAATAATATGAAGG
>NC_048430.1:9790280-9792361 GCF_013103735.1 Etheostoma cragini
TTATTAAGGAGTTTAATGGCCTGGGGAACAAAGGAGAGCTTGGATCTGTTTTTTTTAAACAAAGGAGCACGGTATCGTTGTTGGATGTGCTGTCTCATTGTGGGATGTGCTGTCTCGTTGTTGGATGTGCTGCCTTGTTGTTGGATGTGCTGTCTCATTGTGGGATGTGCTGCCGCGTTGTGGGATGTGCTGTCTTGTTGTAGTAAGTGCTGTCGCGTAACTCAACTCTAGTCCAATCATGACATAAGAACATAATACAAGCCAATTTGGCTTGTCAAAGATATGGGGCCCCCCTTGTGTACACAAGAATAAAATTTGGCATGATCCAAAAGTAACTTGGATGAATGGTGATGACATTCAGAGTCAACAAGCCATTGAAGGAAAATAAATCTCTCATACCACTCTGGAGCATAAAGGGGCAAAAGAAAAAATCTGAAGAGAGAGAAACAGGCCGAAAATACAGGTAAGGAATTATCTATTTAGCTTTTTTTTTTACAAGAGCTGTTTACACTGTTAGTTGAAATAAAAAAGGGGCATTATTAGCCAGCTAATTCAAGGCTAGCTATCATACATTACAGTACTAACTACTGTTTTTTACTTATCTTTTTTTACTCTACCCTGCCACTGACTGGCTTACCCTGATATTATTACCCGAGCCCTAAACAGTCTTCTTGCTTTGGAATAATGTGATTGGCAAGCTAGTCTGAAGCAGAGACAGTTTAGAACCAAGACACCTCATCTGTGTCACGTGGGTTTCACCCATATATTGTAAAAATAATGGACAAAGATCCAGGCTTGAAAAGTGAATCCAATGCAGTTAAGGTGCCTTAAACCTGGATTTTGTCTAATTTACAGCACGGGCAACTCCACTGGTTGCAAAAAAAAAGTCTGTTTCTATATAAATCTATAGGAAAATGACCCTACTTCTTACTTGGTTTATTTTATGTATGTATAAATATATGTGTGTATATATATATATATATATATATATATATATATATATATGTGTGTGTGTGTGTGTGTGTATATATATTTACACCAAAGTAAATACTGGACCCATTTTCCACAAGCCACACATCTCGCTTACTTTCTGACACTGAAATGGCAATGGAAATTTCTGTCTCAGGAACAAACTTGCAGTCTGGCAACACAGATAAGCTAAACTAACTACTGTTAGTGAACGTCCTAACAAAACAAATCTTCGTAATGCTAACATAGCTTTTATCTGTGTCTAATGTTAGCATTGCATGCATTACTGTACTGCATGTTAACGTGTGCTAACTTTTAGAGCAGCAAAATAGCAACATTTTAACGTAGGTAACAGTATTTAGTGTTAGAACTCACCACAACATATTCGGCTGAATTACAGCTCGTATGCACGAGCACTCGCTTTTTTTATCTTACGTGCTTAGTCTACCTTGTTTAATAAAAGCTAATTGTAAAATCTAAAATTGTATGATTCAATCTTATCATTGGCTACATATCATGTTGGATTGAACAGATAAAAAGCAAATTGTTGGCTAATTATCAATGTTTCTCATTATTATTCTTGGAGTAACAGGTTTGATGGTGATGAATAGTGTTGTTGTTTTGTCATCTTGTTGTTATAGCTGCTTATAATAACATTAATACTTAATGACCATTTATTACTTCCATAAAGTTGCCAGTCTAAGGGTATTTTAACTACATCTGACTTTAGAGTCTTAAAGGTACTCTAAGTAATGTTGGGTGATATTTTTTCTTGTTGACGTTCAAAGTATTCTTCAAACAAAACAAGTCTAATGGCGGTTTTCCACTGCGTGGTATCTACTCGACTTGCCTCGGTTCTACTCGCTTTTTTGGGTTTTCCATTACGAAAAAAAGTCCCTGGGACCTGCTACCAGGTACATTTTTTAGTACTACCTCAGCCGAGGTTCCAAGCGAGCTGAGGCGAGCCCAAAAGATGACGTGGAAACCTGCAGACTACTGGTTGGTCGGAGAGAATCGTCACTTATCACTGCGTGTTTAGCAAACAAGAGTGTGGAGTGTGTTTACAGAACAAACGGGACATTTAAAACAAATCTAGCCGGACACCGACAGAT
>NC_048430.1:9792461-9814598 GCF_013103735.1 Etheostoma cragini
TGATAGTGAGATGTTTTACAGTGTATTCTAGGGACAGGCAGCTAGCAGATAGTGAGGAGATGTTTTTACATTGTGTTCTGGGGACAGGCAGCTTGCACATAGTGAGGGGATGTGCCTTACAGTGTGTTCTGGGGACAGGCAGCTAGCTGATAGTGAGATGTTTTACAGTGTATTCTAGGGACAGGCAGCTAGCAGATAGTGAGGAGATGTTTTTACATTGTGTTCAGGGGACAGGCAGCTAGCAGATAGTGAGGAGATGTTTTTTACAGTGTGTTCTTGGGACAGGCAGCTAGCAGTTAGTGAGGAGATGTTTGCTGTATGTGACAATAAATGTAGCCTAAAACATGCATCGCTTAGAGCACCTTTAAATCTACAAATTAAGAATGCAATACTAAATCTGGCCACCAGATGGAAGTATACAGAAACAAAATCAAAACTTGTCAATTGACTCCTATTATACACATAATGTTACTTTAATTGATAATATCAATACAGTAATATATACAATATTTAATAAATACAGTGATGTAATGATACTTTTACTTTTATATCAACAGGATTCAGATTCCCTAGATAGCCTAAATCAAGTCAACAGCCTGAAACTACCTCAGTTACTTACTCATCAGTTACTTCAAAACCACAACAGACCCATCATCCATCCACTGCACAATGAAGAAATTAAATAGTGTAAGATTTCACTTAAGGCCCCAAAATGTTAAAAAAAAAGACCCTGCTCTCTCTCTCTCTCTCTCTCTCTCTCTCTCTCTCTCTCTCTCTCTCTCTCTCTCTCTCTCTCTCCATGGCATTGAATGTGGAAATCGGTGTACCTTGGAAATCAACAAGCCTCCTCTTTCTCTCTCTCTCTCTCTCGCTCTCTCTCTCGTCAGAGAGGTGGAAAACCTCCTCGGATGGTGTTGAGGCTCCTTTGCTTTCAGAAACTGCGGGGTAGGGGGAAGGGAGGCAAGGTGCTTGAGCTCCGCCTTGTCTAACGTCAAGTGTCCTTGAAGCAGACAGGACTAGACCGGACATGTGCAAAGTGTATTTCAAAATAAAAGTGTCAACAATGTTGGGTGGTTCAGTGGGTGTTGTTTTTTTTTTTTACATATGTTGTGTAGCCATTCAGTTTTGTCCATTTCCTTTTATTTACCCATTAACATTCAGAGCTGGATTAACCCATTTGGGGACCCGTGGGCAAAAATAAGCAAGGGTCCTTACACTGTTATCCCGAATTAGTCAACTTTACTAGAAATTTGCATGGAAACCTGTTACCTTAAACCGTTAAGTTTTACACATGGTGAAACTTATTACAGCAGAATAAACACAGATCAGTAAGTTGATGGCAAACTTATGACTACTAATGAAATAATTTGTTTACATTAAGATTGTGTTTTTCCTTAATGATACTATGACTTTAAGAATTATGTATTTAATGAATGTGCTTCAAAATAAAACAAGGAAAATGATCAACACAAAACATTTCCAATGTATCAATATGCATGGAAAGTTCTAGTCAGGCGACAGAGAAACAGATTTCCAACCTGTGTATGTAACATTGCCCAGGTGTTCGCTACCTTGATGTCATCAGTCCCTACTCATGTCTCGGTCAGGGTGCAACAATAAATGTAGATAAACATGAACACTAAATCAATCATAAACTAAAACCAAGATAACATAAACACATAACCAAAAAATAAACAGAACATTATTAAAACACACTTTTGCTAGGACAGAAACCGTACAGAGCATTTTCCTTCTACGCACCGCTTCGGTGCAGAACAGCTAAATGACTCAAAGTGCTCATATTATGCTTGTTGTCTTTTTCCCTTTCCTTAATGTTATGTTATGTTATTTTTTTCAATTTGGTATGACAATGTAAAGAGACAGTAAACATTGGGAGATAAAGGGAATGTTGACATGCAACAAAAGGTACCTGTTAAAAACTTCCAGCTAAAAGGAATGCAGGCAGTATCAATATTATTATTGTGCCTGTGGTTTTCCTGGTGCTATTGATTGTGTTAATCTAGTGCTGGTTATTTCATTTGTGCTCTAGCCCTAATGGGCTTCGCTATTGGTTTACCCTCTCGAGGCTCCACCTCGGCACGCTAATCAGGGGGTAGCACCCTATGGCATGGTTAAAATCATTACTAACATGTATTTGTTTCCTAGGCTGAAAGGCTTAAAGGACAATTCCGGCACAAAATGAACCTAGTTAATAACACATTCTCTGGGATATGTATTCATGCTAATCAAATGAGACCATAGGCACCGATACCGTTGGTGCTCCTGGGCTCGAGCACCCACGTACAATACTGAGCACCCACTGAGCACCCACATGTGCCAGACGGCCAAAAGGCTACATTAATAAAAAGTAAACATTGGAGTTGCTGCTAAGTGGAGCGTCTGACTGTTTTGAAAGCATTAACAAAAAAGAATTGAAGTCATTGCAGGTTTCATCAAATAAAAAAACAAACTTTAAAATCAGGGAGACAACATTAACATCCAGAAATCTCTCAACTATTGGTTATGAATGGCTGTCGTTAATTTAAGAGTTTAAACGGTGTTTAAGTAATTGCATCATGCTCACTAACTGAACTGTTTCTTCATTAAAAAAAAAGAAGCAATTTCGTATCTGAACATCTGAATTTACCGTTGGACACACCAAGGCATGAGACGGTGGGGCATGAGATGGAAGGGCATGAGACGGGACGGGAGGCATGACAGGGGATGTCTCATAGGAGCTATACACTCTGAAAAAAAAGTAACAATCCTTAGAATGATTGTTGTACTGTTTATTTACATAACATCCCAAAACACCAGTATGAAGACATAGTTTTTTTTTTTTGCTTGCGCCCGTGAGCACCCACGGAGGAATACATAATACGCCTATGAATGTGACGACAAGCACGCCGTTCATCGTTCAACTGATTGTGATTGTTTTCTGAAGATGGCGCCTGCTTTTATACGTCAACGGTACTGTCTTTATAAACTATCTTTTTAATAAGCTGTCTGGACACTTACAACGACTAGCGTTATAAGCTAGTTAGCGGTTTGCGCTAAAAATTGTCACATTCGATTAGCATAAAAACATATCACACAGAACGGTAAACTCATGTTGTATCTATGTGGTACCCATGTGGTACCCTTTTATTATTCATCTATAGGTTCATTTTGTACCAGAATTGTCCTATAACGGTCCCATGGCATGACAAATTCATAAGGTTTTTTAACATTAATATGCGTTCCCCCAACCTGCCTATGGTCCCCTAGTGGCTTGAAATGGCAATATGTGTAAACCGCCGCCCTGAGTATCCTGCTCTGCCTTTGAGAAAAGGAAAAATTCAGGCCGATCTGGTTTCCCTTTATGACGTCATAAAGGGAAAGGGTACCTCCCCTTTATCTGGTTTGCCCACCCAGAGAATGTGTCCCGCCTATGAGAAAGGGAAAGACATCATGGCAGTTAGACAAGGCCAAAACCCCATCCTCCACCTTGCCCCTCTCCCTCCTCCTCAAAAGGAGCCCACCACAGGATTACGATAGCAACTCCCTGGATATGGAGCTAGCTTACTTCTTTCTGGGCTTTTAAATCACTAGTAAGGGTTTTTACCAAGAGTCGGGTATAGCCTCGAGTCATGGGGCATGTCAAAAGAGCACTGCTGAGATTTCAGATGTTCCATTTTTACATCCACCTAAAGGTAGTTGGGACCAATTATCGCCGTGAACAGATTTTTCTCATTGTCACGTGGGTTAGCCTATCGTTTGTCCACCAACAACAAAACAGCATCTTTCTAACTGAAGCTTTTATTTTGAAGCAATAAGCGGAAATGGTTTTTGGGCTGACCCTCGTGTCTCGATGGCCAGTCAGCCTCTGCAACCCACCGCTGCCTCTTGAAGGGGAACACACACACACAGACATACACATACATACACACGCACACACGTAGACGAAACACGGTAATCTCGGACGCCTCTCTCCGGCGGTAGAGGACGCTTGATCGGCCCGCGGAGGGGGTCAGGATACTGCTTCGGTTCTGCCCGGGAATCGGTTAACTTCTACCGGACGCGAAGCGCTCTGAACGGCCGGCGATGCGGGAGCAGCTTCGGAAGTGAGTGCTGGTCTGGGGACGGTTTATTTTAGTGATTAATAATGGTGAAGGTAATTGTGCTGGTCGTAATGCAGTAAACCTGTTCACACAGATAACGCATTGGCTGTGGGTTGTCGTGGCCAGCTGAGAGGCGGTGAGCTGGGGCACAGAAATCCCCCACACTGCACTATTTCAACTAGAATCCAGACTATGCGCTAAAACAGGCATACAAACTGGTCAAAGACGCATTTAAATTTGATTGTGGACATGGGGAAATAGATATTCTCACTTATTGTCTGCCGTTAACACATTGCTGCAAGTCCATCCAAAATGCATCCCACAAAAATTCCAGCATGTTAAAATACGTGTTGTGGCCAAGTAACAAGCATAACATTATAGCTAAAATTTTCACAAGTAGCCTATGCGTTGAAAATATTTTTCCTCGGGGATGGAGCACATAGAGCATTAGACGGGAAACGGGACGTGAATTCTTCCATGAAAGGGAGGAACACTGTTGTATTTGGGAGCCATTGAACCCATCCAGCCCCCTTCTTCACCGCGGCCGTTGATTGCTGTTGCCGGGGAACCAGGCGAGGTGTGCGGCCAGTAAGGCTCTGAGCCGCTCGGTCCCGAACCGTGCATTTCCTAATTTTAAAGGCTGTGTGCATGGTTTCACTGGCTAGTTGCTGCCATGTTGGAATAAAACGAAGGGCATTGAATGCTTTAAAGCAAACATAATAGCTCTGTGTGGCCTGCGTGTTTGCCCGTATGTGTTGAATTTGGCCCGCCAGGGATTTGTGTTAGCCTAATTTATGCGTGTGTGCGTTAGCTGAGCTTTTGCAAGAGAAAAGAGCTATACAAAGCAAAGCGGCAATGCATCCCTGTGTTGCATTCCTTCACAGTCTCAAACGCGCACACGGAGGTGTAAAAACAATCACCTCCGTGCCAGCAAAGCAGCCTGTATCTTGATAAGTGCGTTTTTCGCACGGTGTGTGCGTGCAGAGGTGTGTACGGCGATTTTGATGTGCTACGTTATAACGCCCAGCCTCACTTTTCTGCGCAAACAGCGGGTTTAAGATTTCTGCGTGCTGTGCAGCCGTGGTCCAGATCATCTGCTCTGATCAGTGTTTAGCTGTAGAGTCGGATGTTGTTGTGCTGCCGGGATATTTGTGTGTGTGTGTGTGTGTGTGTGTGTGTGTGTGTGTGTGTGTGTGTGTGTGTGTGTGTGTGTGTGTGTGTGTGTGTGTGAGAGAAATGAGGGCAGGGGATGCGGACTGGATGGTGCAGATTTGTGGCACCAATGTGATTGCAGGTGTGTGTGTGTGCACTGATTAAATACAGCTGAGGAATAAAAAGCCTTAACACACAGATTCATCTCCTGTTGGTACTGACATGCTCAGGCATGATTGTTGTGACGTGTGTGTGTGTGTGCGTGCTGTCTTTGTATTCAGCGTGGATGCTTATCAACCACAAGCTCTAGATCAGCCTGGTATGTGGTTACTGATGGAAGAAGCTAACCCACATTTAGGCTGCACACCTTTTCTATGTCACTGTGGTATCTTTGAATGACCAATACATTTTACTGATATTTCTGTATCGGCCTGTGAGAACAAATTACTGGTATTTACTTTGTGTTTAACTGGTTAATATGATCTTTAGTATAAGACCGGTCTTAGAAAGAAATTGTGACCAGAAGCTGTCAGAAAAGTTTTAATACTACTATATTCCTTAATCAGAAAATGATCTCACAGTATTATATTGATTTGTTTTTACTTCAATTCTAAACTGATCTGAAAATTGGATATTTCAAAGCACAGCTAAAGATTTCTGATCCTGAAGATTTGGATTCTGATTTGGTAATCCAATCACACATGTGATCCAGACAAAATGCTGCATTTGTGTATTTCAAAATTGAAAGTAAAATTACGGCTAATTTTTAATGTCAAGTTAATCTTGATCGCTTTAGATGTGCGAGCACTTTCGATCAAAAAATAAAGCCGACCTGAATCGGTGCAGGCAACACTGAGTAGCTGCAGCTACGTGTTCAAGCTTCCACTGGGCTAAAACAACAGTTTTCAGGGCAAGTTTTAGAGTGCCTTTGTGCCTTTGAACAGACACACAATGCAATTAATATGTCTTTACAACATGAACAGGGCCCGTACGTTATAACAAGATGCATTTTCAAGTCAGACATTGATTTAATTCACCTACCCTGTCTCAATCTTGCCGGGGGATAGTTTGCCCGGTTAGCTGCTAACTGTTAGCTGCTAGCTAGTGATAAGTGTGTTCAGCCAGGCTTTTGTGGAAATCATAACGCAGCAGTTCCGTGTGTATTTGTAGCTCATCCATTTTGTGTGTGATCGATCTGGTGTTGGTGAGTAGGAGGCTTGGCAGTGTCAATCTGTGTGGTGGTACCCTTAGCCTGGCAGGCAGCCTTCGTCCCCACCTTCCTCGCCTCCCGCAGCCAACAACAATCCCCTGAGCGCCCGGTGGTTTGCTAGGTGTCCTCCATGCTTTTGTGGCATATTTCCCCCTCAAAAATATGTAATTTAGCACTGTGGTGGTTATGAGCAAACAGTAAACCCTTGCTGCATCGCGGTTCACCTTTTACGGTCTCGCTTCTTCACGGATTTGCATCGTGCATTGTGTTCTGCATTCTGATTGGCTAAACAGTGTCTCAGCTTCTTCTCTACCTGTGTGTCAATAACGTTGCGGTTTATACACGTACGTGAAACAGCTTTCCAAATTTAAGTTAGCAGATTCTCTTGCAATATCAAGTTTCTCTAAAACCCATAATGACGACAAAACGTTCTGCACCGACAAACGCACTTGAGGTCGAGCCCAAAAGGCAGAGGAAGATGCTAACTATCGCAGAAAAAGTTAAACTTCTGGACATGCTAAAGGAAGGTAGAAGCTTTGCGGCTGTAGGTCGCCATTACGGAATTAATGAATCTTCCGTTCATTCCATAAAAGAGGAAAATGTATATTAATACATTAATGTCTTATGGAGTATTTCATCGTCTATTAATTGTAAAAAAAAATAAATAAAGGTTAATACTTCAGGGATTTTGCCTATCACAGGTTCTTTTTGGAACGTAACCCTGTGAAAAACGAGGGTTCACTGTATCAGTAACTATGTAACTACATTGAAACGGGCTAAATGATGTCTGTGGCTTAAACAGTGAGAACGTTACTGAAGGCCAGCTGTAGCTCGCGCTTGGAGCCGCTGCTTCATCTGCCTGTTGCACCTCTCTGTCTGCTTCTTTCCAACTCTTGTGAGGCGAGTCCTTTGTCTGTATTTTTGTGTTTGAATAAATAAAGACGACTATCAAACTCAAACTGTTGTGCCTTGCACTGTAGTGGTTATGACCACATCAGTAACTATGTAACTACATAGAAACGGGAAAAATGATGTCTGTGGCTTGCACAGTGATAACTGTGATGATCACTGAAGGCTAGCTGCAGTCTTGCACTGTCTCCTGGGAATACAGTTGTAGCAGGAAAAGGTTTTTACAATCCAAAATACTCACATAGCTATAGTGATCAAGATTAACATAAAGATTGGCTGAAATTCTCCTTTTAAGGGAGAAATCTTGATCAATTTATTGCCAAAATTCAGAATTATTTAGAACCCCCTCACAGGGGGATTTTACGTAGACTGACAAATAGCCTAGTTTTCACTTCTCCCAGACATTGTTATGTAAGATGTTCATTATATTTCAACTCTGTTGCATGTGCCTTTCAATTGTGAGTTGTTTTAACAGAACCAAGTAATTAAAGAAGTGTAAAGCACTACGAAATACTGTTACGCCACACTTCTTCCTGAAAAAAACTGGAAAACTGCTATAAATAAAAGTGTAACAAATACAGACACACAGAAGTGAGTCGTGCTACCACTAAGATCAGCAGTCATTTTACTAAAACAATACATTGCTTTTAGAAGGAAAATACCTCTTAAATTGTACTTATTGCAATCACACCCCAAAAAACACCAATTAAGAAAGCTAAGGTCAGGACAGCCTTGTAATTAACGGTGCTGGGCTATTTGATTTGATAACTAAACTATACTGTACATAGTCACAGTGAGTCTGAAGGTAGTTTGAAAATATTGATGTCCCTCCGATCACCAAAAGCTAGTTAAAAAGTGGGAGGAGGCTTTTCACGATGAACAGCAGCAATTATGTAACAGTAAAGATAATAAAGCTATGAATTATAATTATAATAGTAGTAGCAGTGGGCGTCGAGCAGGACCACAGCAGCAGCTGCAGCAGCCAGGATCCTGGTGCCACCTGGGAAGATGCTAAGTTTTTTACATTTATTAATGGGATATAAATGCATACAGAGGGAGAGAGAGGAGGAGAGAGAAACGCAATTTGTCAGGATTTTAAATTCAATTCTGGATTTGACTGGGAACCAGCCGACATGGGATATAAATAGAGGTAAAATATAATCTTTTCTTAGTTCTTGATAGTACACAGCATTCTGGATCAACTGGTGAGTCTGAAGGGCCCTATTGGAGCAACCTTATAATAAGGAATTACAATAGTCCAGCCTTGAAGTAACACATTCATGGACTAGTTGTTCTGCAGCTTTTTGGGACAGAATAAACCTTATTTTCGCAATGTTACACAGGTGAGAAAAAGCAGCCCTTGAAGTTTGTTTTATGTGGGTGTTAAAGGACATAACCTGATCAGAGATTACTCAGAGATTCCTTACGTTGGGGGTGGAGGCCAGGGCAACACCATCCACAGTATCTATGCCTTTGAAAAAATGAGAGTCGGAGGTGTTTGGGGCCAAGTATAAGAACTCATGTTTTGTCTCAGTTTAACATCAGTAAATTGTGCGTCATCAAGTTTTTATGTCCTTAATGTTTGAAGTTTAAATAAATAATCCCATGCAGATAGAATTGGGTATTATCTGCATAACCGTTTGTGGAGTGTATTCTACTAATATTGCCTAGATTATGCATATAAGGTGAAAAGAATGGGTTCAAGCACAGATCCTTGTGGAACATGATGACTAACTTTAGCGTGCATGGAGGATCATTGACATGAACAAACTATATCGATCTGATAAATTCAACCAGTTTAGTGTGGTCCTTTTAATGCCAATTAAATAATCCGGACTCTGTAATAGGATGTGATGGCCAATGATGCTGATTACAGCACTAAGACCTAATAATATAAGTGCAGTGACAAGTCAGAGAGAAAATTGAGATTAGGGCTCAATCCCATTTCTCCATTTTACCCCTACCCCTTACCACTACCCCTTGGCCCTTGAAACCAAGGGGTAAGGGCTAGGGGTGAAGACTTAACCCTATGAAATGTGACACCACTTGGTTACATCATCATACAGTATTGATCACAAACGTCCAAGACGCCGTCTCTGTCTGTCGATTGTGTGGGTTTTAACAGTGTCATATACATTTATATGTTTTATAGTTATTTTATGTTCACCTTTGTGGTGCAGAGGCAGATGTTCTCATCTGTGTAGTACTTAGGTCTGTTTGCAATGCATACTGTATGTTTATACACACTGCATGGTGTGTTGTATATCTGTTTCAGTCATTGATGTTCAGAAAAACATTTTGTCTTTATTGCCTAATAAATTAAACATAACAGACAAAAACATTACATAAAATATAATATTTTACAGAACCATTATCAACTATTAGAATCATGCATGCATCAATCATGCAATCTTACATGTCACACACATTATAAGGCACTCAAATGTGTAAAAGTAAAAAAAGACAGAAGACCACAAACAAACAAATTAATTACAGCTATTCTGATATTCCAGACCAGTCTGATGCCTGTTGGCCAGAACCCCCCCCCCCCCCCCTCACATTTCATCATTGTCCCGTATCATAACTAACAACAAAATACAGTTGAATTAACAGGAATTAATTACATACGATTACAATAATACAGTACCAATGCAATAATGAAAGGGTACAACATGAGATCAAGATATTTCTGCTTGTTTTCAGCCTGAAAGTGGATCAGCTGCTGTGTCCTCCTGTGTGATACAGGGCGGTATATGTAAAGCACGTAACGATGTATCCTAGACCATTGATATTAATATATACAGTTTATGCTAAGACCCCTGGAAATTAGCCAGAATTCTCCTTTAAGGCAGAGTCTGTGATGTTGTATCATATATCTAAACGTATTGTAATGATTTATTTAAACGACAAACAAATGGCTATTTTAAATCTAGAAACATGATGCAACATAGGTATTTTGCCGCAATTTAAAAAACAAAACGCCAAGAATCAGCCAAATATCTTATTATATCAAAACATGACCACAATATGTCTTTAGATAATAAGAAAACATGTTGAGAGGACCGTGAGTTTGCGTTGTGTTAAGCCATTGTTGGCGTAATCTTCAGCAGAGAAAGTGTGTCTGTCAGTTGGGTGGAATGGACGGCGAGGTAGATGTGTTTTTAGCAGTTCCAACTGTAATTTTAAGAAGAGAAAATGTGTCTGTCAGTCGAGTAGAGAGGACGGGCGGTGTGAGCAAACATCAGCTCTGGTCTTGCGCTGTCTGGGTTCGAGTTGCTGCGGCCGCTGAAGGTCCACAGCATGTGTGGACTCCTTGTGCTGGGTGCCGATGGTCGTTTGTTGACGTTAAGCCAACGTTGCCTGCTAGTGTGCACCGAACTGACTTGGGACTGTGATAGGCACACACAATGCCGCTGCCCCAAACGGACCAGCAGCGGTCCAATCAGCTTGCCTGTGTGGTGTGTCCCGCACCGCTGCCGAGCGTCGGCAATTGGGCGAACAGCCATATCATCTGACTGGTCGTTCAGCTTGAAAAAGAGAGTTACACATTACAAAATAAACTAATGTTGATAAACTAATATTCTATAATATACAGCCATCTAATTGTCTTACTCTGTCTCTTATCCATCTTCTTTTTATCCTCAAATACACTTCTGTGATGTAGGGAGAATGGAGTCTGTGTTGTTGTGCCCCAGCAGGTTATTGGGTACAATTAGAAGATGGAGGGGAGAAACACACATGGCAGGATTAAAGTCATTTTGTGGCATTTTGGGGAAATAGATCTAATTCATCAGTGAATTAAATAAATTTCAGTGTTACCCAAAAGGATTTTGGGTTTATGTTTATTTTTTACAAATTCCCAATTGTTTGGCATTAGTAAACTCTTCTCATGCTGGTTTTGAAAGGCATGGCTAAACATTTACCTTCCTGTTTAACATAAACCACATCTCAGAGTCTCCACATCTGTAGTCTATGTAGACGACTGTTCATTTAGAGGATTGCTTTAGTGCCAACCGAACATCTGTTGGATGTCCTTTACCTTCCGCTTACTATGAGTGCTATGGTTAACTGCTCCTCAGAGCGGGATAAATCCAGACAGCTAGCTGGCTATCTTTCCAATCTGAGTTTTCTGTTGACGACTAAAACTACTTTTGAACAAGCACATGGGGAGAAATTAACACCATTGGCAGCCAAGGTTATAGCTTTACCTGGTGTAATCAAGCAGCAACACAAATCACAGATAAAGGCTTTGGCCGGCCTGGAGCAGATGCCCAATCATAGAAACCCAGCTCCTTTGAACTTGTGTTCAGAACAATGGGAAATCTGATGTTTAAGCTTAAGGGGAACTCTCTGAAATTTATTTTCTTCATAATTTGAAGCTTTGGCCACATTTAACATCAAAATCAGACATTTTAACAGAAGCTTAAAGTGCCGATATTATAAAAAAAATCACTTTTTCTTGGATTTGGGGTGTTAGCTTGTGTCTGTGAGTCTGAGCTGTTCATCGCTCTGCACGGCTTTCTACATCACTAGCCGAGACGCTTGGGCTAATCGTAGCACATGCTAGTGCTTGCATGCTAGCTCATTCTCAAGGGTAAAACATTGCTACAACATACACTAGTTCACCATTTCCTCCAACAGAACTACTTCCATGTCCCTGTTGTGCAGGTATTCCACAAGTGCCCCTCGTCTAGAAGATGTCTCCCAGCTAATCCTGCCTCAGACTGACCAAAGCTTATGAAAGCTTCCAATATTGCACACTGTTACTTTAAAAAAACAAGACAAGTTATCAAAGAAAAGTTTTTATTTAGCTTTTCAAGTAGTGCATCAAACCCTCCTGTACATCCCAGTCTTCTTCCTCTGCAGCCTGTGACAGTGTCCCCCCCCCGGCCCTGCTGGCTCAGATGCATCTTAGTCGGTGTCATAAGCCTTTCCATGACTCTCATAAAGATTATACGAAGCACAGCAGGTCAGAACCAGAGATCTCATCAGTCGGACATCGCCCACCAGACGGTCTGCGGCGGCGATTTTGCACAGCGTGAATGCTCTGAAACACAAACAGTACACAGCACACATGTTCGTGTGTAATCGTTGTTGCTGAAGTTCATGTACTTTATAGAACGCTCGCGTATAGTAAATACTGACCGGGGCCCCTAACACATGCAAATGTTAGCTAACGTTAACAGGAAACTTAACTTACCCTTTTGTGTCGGCTGACAGTGGTCATGTCAACGTCTGAACTCCGTCGGTATTCCCAAACTCCTGTTGTTTTTTTCAGCGGTGATTTTTGTTGCTTCCTTCAGCTTCTTTTGAAACAAAACATTTCTTCTGGCTGTGGCAATTAGCCAACGTGCTGTTGTGAGTCGCGTTGAAAATTACATCATCACCAGAGCTATGGTGACCAGCCACGTTGAGGCGTTACTCGTTTTGCAATTTTTGTTCTCCGTGTCATTTCAATACATTTTTATGAAAATCAATTTCCCTTTTTTAATTTTTTGTCTTTACAGTCAAATATATATATATATATATATATATATATATATATATATATATATATTTAAACAATGTATGTATTCATCTGAAATCCCTGCAGCATACTGTGTATATCCTGGCAGAAATTTCGGACATATTGTTTGTAACACTTTGTAGATATATTTTAGTGTTCGGAATAAATACATAAAGAAAGATTCTGATAACAATATTGTCTGATTGATTGTGCAAAACAGGTTTGAGGTTTAATACACATTCCACAAGGAAACTAGAGGAACCACAGATTTTAAAAAATGGCTTAGATTGCAGAGGGTTAACATGGAAAAAGTATTATCCCAGGATGAAATCAGCATACAAGCATTGTCATTGCAATATTTTCATGACCATTTAGGGGAGCTTTATCCTTAGGCTGAGGATCTCTTTGATGAACTCGGCAACTGACCATTCTGTCTCTTTTTGTTCCTTTCTAGCCACCAAACCCAGACAACATGCTGGGACCATCCCAAGATGGCCGAGCTCTACCAGTCTCTGGGTAAGTGCTAATTCTTTGTGTCCAGCCCATGTCTTCTCATTGCTGTTTTTGCGCTGCTGCAACTACCAAATTAATAAAGGTTTGTGTTATCATAAAGTCATAAGTTGCTGTGATACAAGATGAGGGATCACTTCATGATCCATTGCACCGTTGAATGATGAGATAAAATAAAGAAATTATAAGACTGTAAGTTTAGGTTGAGTCCACCATGTCTTTCCTCTTCATCTCTAACTCTGTTTCGTCTTCGTTCTTGTTTCTTGATCTTCAGCCGACCTGAACAATGTGCGATTCTCGGCCTACCGAACAGCCATGAAGCTCAGGCGTCTGCAGAAAGCTCTCTGCTGTAAGTACTCTGTCCAGATATAGTTTACATGTGTATATATACCTCTCCTCAATGTGTCACATAGCGTTTTTGTCTCTTGCTTCAAGTACACTCTTCTCTCATGAGTGTTTCTCTTATTGTGTTCCTGCACTACTACACTCCTCCTTTGTTCACTCTCCTTTTCTTTCAACTTCAATCATCTCTTCTTTTCTTTCTGCTTTGTGTATTCTTTTTTTCCTCCTTCTTTTCTTCTCTTTGCTCCTAGCGTTGTTGCCTCTGTGACAGTCTGCGTGTGCTTGTCCATGTGTACTGTACGCTTACTCATCCTTCTCGCCCCTTGCCAGTGAATCCAAAGAGTGTGAGCCGCCTACGAGCTGTGTGATACGTTTTAGGGTGTATAGCTGGCATAGAACAGAAGCACTATTAATGTTGAGGGGCTTTCTAAAAATAACAATTAACAGATTTGTGATTAACTGTCGAAGGAAGCGCACCTGTGGATTTCTCTTTTTGTCTCCTTAACCCTTTGTTAACATTATTCCGAGTGATAGATTTGGTGGGCATTTCTTTCTTTCTATTTATCACTCTCCATTTCTTCTACTTTTTTTAATAATGGTAAAATATCAATATCTTCTTTTTTGGAATTCTCTTTTTTTTGGATACAAAAAGACAATGTATACATATTTCAATCACTAAAGCAAGATATAGACTCATTGAATATCCATATTTTTCAACACATTATATGCTTTACTTTAATGTAAGAGGAGAGAGAGGATGAAAACCTTTATAGTACTACATACTACAGTTATAACAAAATAAAGTGCATTATATATAGACTAAACCTCTCCACACTAGCTACGCAAGCCACTTTAGGGTTACTCAAACCATCAAACCCCACGTCCTAGAGCGTTTGAATCCTTTGTTTGTGCTGATGGGCCAATAACGTGTTCACTTACCATCTTTATAGCAGCATGACACACATTTGCAGCCCCCACAAACCATACACAGCCAGGCAGCTTATCTAACAGCTTGAACCCACACAACAGTGATGTACTCTTAGCAGTGTAAACTCTTCTATTTTGCCATCTATTTTTAGAAAATATATTTTAATGCTGCCATCCAACGCAATAATAGTCTGGTCTTTTAAGCTGTGTGTTCAGTTCAGTAGACAATAAGTCTCTGAGATTAGTGTGAGCATCTTTTTCATGAAAAAAATCCCACAGGTTGAGAACTTACTTGGTGGGTGGTGGGTGGCGCAGAATGTAAATCATTCAGTAATAAACTAGTCAAAGAAGGTTTATGAACTATTTATTGAAAACAATGAGTACATACCATTAACAGATCATTTAGAAAGAAGTAACTATTTACGTTTTTAACAAATGAGTGTCAAGTGAAGTGTTGACGCTTGCATGCAACTTCAAGAGGGGAAAGGGGTGGAGGCCTCCGCAAAAAAATTAATTGTTGATTGGAAGAAAATAATAAAATTCCGATTTTTATTTATCAGGGCGATTCACAGTCTACCTGTCGCCCAAGTGGAACCTATGTATAAGAGACACATTGAAACTATGGTGGCCCTGTAGGTGAAAACACGAAAGCATTTCAGAAAACATGACATTTCACAATAGGGCTGAACGATATTGTGTTTTAGCATCAACATCGCGATGTGCACATGCGCGATAGTCGCATCACAGGACGTTACAATGTTGATGCTAATCCTTTTTTGCTGCTTGATAGAAAAGTAAACTTCCTTTTACATGATTATTACCAGCCGACCCTTCCCCTTTAAGACAGGTAGCCATGTAGGCAATATGTGTATGTAATGTTAGTCCGACAGGGTTTGTTGTTATGGGAAGTGAAGCTCTCCGTGTGTAGAAAAGTACCGTAGGCAGCAGCTGCCGCTGACACGCATGACTGATGCGCATAGTTTTGATGGGTAGTCAGTGAAGCTACAGTAGTCGGTGTTTTATGCTCAATGCAAATATGAACTAAATCACCTGATTAATGCACCATAATCACAACGTCTCCCGGCCATTTCCCCCGCAGAAAGCTGCTACCAGCCAGGCTGAAGCTAAAATTTTTAGCCTAAAGGAACAAGCAGAAAGCTGCTACCAGCCAAGCTAAAGCTAATATAGTTAGCCTAAAGAAACAAGCGGAATGCTGCTACCAGCCAAGCTAAAGCTAATGTAGTTAGCCTAAAGAAACAAGCAGAAAGCTGCTACCAGCCAAGCTAAAGCTAAAATAGTTAACCTAAAGAAACAAGCAGAAAACTGCTACCAGCCAAGCTAAAGCGAATGTAGTTAGCCTAAAGAAACAAGCAGAAAGCTGCTACCAGCCAGGCTAAAGCTAATATAGTAAACAAGGGGTCCTTCTGTCCCAACTAACATTACGGTTCCGAGCCGCGCCGCTGGAAACGTAACTCTAATCTACCACAAAAGTCTGTGTCTGATCTAACGTCACTGATTTAACAGTTGTTGGATACACAGAGTTTGTTGCTAGTGCGCGTGAATTTATCAAACTAACAAGCTGGCCCCGCTAGTCGACCACAACCTGAAATTTTGAGGAAGCAGCATCTGTCATTCATGTTAGCCTGGATTGATTATTATACGAATATAATGGTGTCATGCTAGTCAAACAGCGTATTTCTACCTGAAGTCCCGCTCCAAAACCACCTCAGAAGAGTAACGTTAGTCACAGCTTGCTTTGGTGTTTGTAAAGCATAAAAGTTCAACAAAGAATGGTTGACATTAGAAAAGATGTAAATGCACTCCCCTACAAAATCACTGCAGTAGTCGAGAACGATTTATTATTTCTAAATAGAGCTATATAAGTCTTCTTTTAAAAATTACTTTTTATCTTTTCATATTCCAATATATATCTCAGGGGAAAATAATATTGCAATGTCAGATTTTTCCAATATCATGCAGGCCTATTTCACACAACACTTCCACATTTTACAAAACAAAACATAATTTCACAAGACACGTCAACATTTCACAAAACAAAACATTTCATAGAAAATAACATTTTTGTTTTGTGAAATAATGAAACATTTTTTATTATTCAGTATTAAAGTTCAACAAAGAGTGGTTCACGTAAGAAAAAATCTTAATTTTTATTTTCTGTATAGATGCACTCCCCTAGAAAATCACCCCAGTAGTCAAGAATGATTTATTATTTCCAAATAGAGCTATTTATGACATCTTGTCAAAATTGCTCTTTTTTCATATCACGATATATATCGTAGAAAAATAATATTGCAATGTCAGTTTTTCCAATATTGTTCTGCCCTATACTGAAAGGGGGGTGCTTATTAAAAACAACAGCAAAACCCTAGCCTAGAAATCTAGAAGCACCCTAGCGGCAGCAGATGTCATTTGCAGCCAGGGTCAGTCTCCGTTGGCTTGTTAGCTGGAAAAACAAAATTGTGGTCAGGCCAATCACATTGTGTAAAGAGTTGGTGGGCGGGCCTAAAATAAAGACGGCAGAGTTGCGACTGTTCTACGTAAATTCCCTGCTACTTGGGCGGCTGTGGCTCATTGGTAGAGCGGTTGTCGAAGTGTCCTTGGGCAAGACATTGAACCCCGAGTTGCCCGAGTGTGAATGTGTGTGAATGTTTATCTGATGAGCAGGTGGCACCTTGTCCGGCAGCCCCGGCCACAGTGTATGAATGTGTGTGTGAATGGTGAATGTTTCCTGTAGATGTAAAAGCGCTTTGAGCAGTTGTTAAGGCTGGAAAAGCGCTATATAAATACAGCACATTTACATTTACTTAAAAACAAAGAAGGTGGCAAACAGCGGAACTAACCGCAACTCTGGATAACTTGGAGTTAAGAAGTCACTCTTAAAAAAGGAAGTTGTGTTCAAAGTTTTGCCAACTTGACACGGTAAAGTTTAATCTATAAACTAGCGTTGCTCTGCTTGGTTGTAGCGCTATTAGCGTTTATTTTAAGCTACTGAAAAAAAATATTTTTAGAAGGTTTCTGAGAATTTTGTACTTGGTTAACACAACATAGAGATGCCTGTAATTTATTTTCAAAAAAGATAAATAAATGCCAAACTTATGTTTAAAGATGCTCTATTTAGTGTTGACGGCAATGTGTAGATGAGGACGCAATTCAAACAAGTTTTAAAAATTCACTTTTCACAAATTTACAGTGAGATTCGGATGTTGTGAATTTGTTGCATGAACATCAAACATTTAATTTGGAAGAAATTGCAGGATTTATTTATACTACTGTATGCAAAGAAATGTTTTAAACTTGCTCGGCCCCTAACTAGTAATCTTTCAACACTCAGCAACTAAATTAACATGCAAAACACACAACAAATTAGGAAGAAAGGAAGCATGGCAAGAACATTAATACGCATTCAAAAACACATGACAAATCAGGAATAAATAAAGCACATTAAACCAAATTATACTTTTTGATTTAATGTGCTGGACTGTTCTTTTCTTATATAGCGCTTTTCTAGTCTTAACAACCACTCAAAGCACTTTTACATACTACAGGAACCACTCACACACATTCCTACACTGTGGCCGAGGCAGCTGTACGAGGTGCCGACTGCTCTTCAGATAATCACTCACACATACATTTACAATCCGATGGCGCAGCATCGGGGGGAACTCAGGGTTAAGGGTCTTGCCCAAGGACACTTTGGTATGGAACTGCAGGGCCAGGGATAATGAAATGCAGAAGAGAAGAATGAAACTAGATTGTCTGTCTCCACAAAATCATATGTTGAGTGTTTGATGGGTATTTAGTTGTGCCTTAGAACATAATTTGTACAATTACAAATTCAAGTTCAGAACCCTAGTTCTGATGTTTAGCTGGACAACGTTAGCTGTTCATTGAATATGAGTGTAAACTGCCCCGCCCATTTCCAGCATGCAAAGTAACTGGTATACATCGCTCCCGGGTTGGACTCAGGTCTTATTTGAATTGTCGTGAACGAGGATTGACCCGTGTTGACTAGCTTGTTTTGAATTGACAAAAGAAGGGTTGGACACAGGTTAGCCATAACAGCCTTAAGCTGATTTTGCGTCAGTGTCCTGTTTGCAGCCGGCTGTGGGTAAAAAATTAGTGAATCGCTGTAAGTAGAACCAGAATCGTGAGTTGCTACGGTGGCTCAGTGGTTAGTACTGCTGCCTTACATCAAGTAGGCACTGCAGAGTTTGATCCCCGGTCTCGGGTCCGGCCTATCTGTGTGGAGTTTGCATGTTCTCCCTGTGTTTGTGTGGGTTTCCTCTGGGGGATCCGCTTTACTCCCATCTAGGGCTGTGATGATAACCGCATCTCCGCACTGCCGGCGGTGACATGAAACTGCCACCGGATTTCTTTTCTAATCTTTTTGATGGCAGTAGTTATAGGAGCACAGATGTGTGATATTAAATATAATAAAAGCAATAATAATTCTGCAGTTATCCGCATTGACTTTCTTCAATCCTATATTTAAGAGAATATGGGGAAAATAAATTTGCTTGCTACTTCAGCTTTGCACAAGCAGATGGACAGTCCATTTAATACTGTTTAGTGCTGTTGAGGAAGGTCTGGCTAGTCCACACAGCATTCCGGGTTGGGAAAAAAATATGTTCCTGATTTTCCGGTGGCAACCCTATCAGTCTCGCTCTAACTTATGCTGTTCTCATAAAGGGGTTGCGGTTAACCGCAATACTGCAGTGATACACTGCTTCTTCATCGCGGTAAAAAAATATTATCGTCCCAGTCCTACTCCCACCATAAAGACATGCATGCTGGGTAACTAGGACTACAGTTGAAAATGTACAGAAATGTTGATTAATGTGCACTGTCCTAATAAATAAAAACATCTTAATTCTTAAATAGTATTCTAGTCATCTGTGTAGCCCTCATGTTTGACATGAATTTGGAATTAAAATTCAAAGCTCTATTCATACGCATCTATTCCCTTTAATGCTTTTCTGCTGTCCACTTTGTTGTGTATTTGTAAAAAAGAAAAAATGCAGGTAAGGAAAAGAACAAGTGTGCCAAAAACAAAGGTTTACAGTTTTGTTGGTCAAAAACATTTCCAAGACAGCAAATATGTCCACTGCACATTTAGCAATTTTTACATTAAGTTGACTCATTGAACTTGCCAGGATATTTGAAGAGTGTTTGGCCTTTCTCCTGTTTCTGCTGTCCTTTTGTGGACTTCATGAATGATGAGGATGAATAATGCTTTCTCACGACTGTCCTTGCAGTGCAGCAGTGAGCTCAAAGACTCTTCAAACCAAGCAGGTCCAGTTTAAGAGTGGTGTGAGCTCGGAAGTAGGACACACTCAGCTGTGTGGTTGTCTGCTGTTTAACAGTCTCCACTGTCTTTGTCTGTAGTGGACTTGCTGAGCATGCCAATGGCTTGTGAGGTGTTCGACCAGCATGGTCTGAAGCAGAACGAGCAGCTGTTGGACATCTCCCAGCTGGTCACCTGTCTGACCAGCCTGTACCAGCAGCTGGAGCAGAGTCACTCTCACCTGGTCAATGTCCCGCTGTGCGTGGACATGTGCCTTAACTGGCTGCTCAACGTCTACGACACGTAAGTGTTGCATGCTGCAAAAACAGAAAAGAGTTTCCCCTATTTCTGTAAGATTTAATTAACTCTGACATGTTATTGTGTTGGTTGGTAGTGGTCGAACCGGAAAGATCCGGACTCTGTCATTCAAAACTGGAATCATCTCACTCTGCAAGGCTCACCTGGAGGATAAATACAGATGTAAGTAATGTATACACACACAGACCAGTGCTTATCTAAAGGATTCAAATCACAGGATGTTGTGATTAATTAATTCACTCTTAGCCAGTCACATCACTCACATTGCTCTGAAATATTTGACCCAATCACAGTGAAGCATTATAACAAGGGCTCATTAATCTGCTTTTCCAGAAAATCTTTTTTTAGTCTGAATATTGCAGAGCGGCAGCACCACAGATCTGAAGCCAGATGGTGTGGGTTTTATAAAATCAATTTGTACATAATCAATAATTAAAAACATTATAGTTTGTTAAAGCTGTTTGTATAACTGCATTAATCCCGTTAATATTTCAGCTGGACTTCACGTAATTAATAGTAACACCACATTGGGATTGATGAGATATAGCAACACAATATATTTAAAGAATAAAGCTTACTGTTCATTCTTAAATACACTTGAGTTTAAAAGTTGGAAAATAGAGGAAGAAGCACAGGAATTGTGTCTCCAACATAAACTGGTGGAGTACCAAGTTATAACCGACCGGTCTAATGTGTGTAGAGGTCATATTTCCCTTTGTAAACCTGTCATCGTTCTCCTCCTCCCTCTCCGTCCTCCAGACCTGTTCAGACAGGTTGCCAGCGCAACAGGTTTCTGTGACCAGCGCCGCCTGGGCCTCCTCCTCCACGACTCCATCCAGATCCCCCGGCAGCTGGGCGAGGTTGCCTCTTTCGGGGGCTCTAACATTGAGCCTTCCGTCCGCAGCTGCTTCCAGTTTGTACGTGACACACTCTGACACACACACACACACACACACACACACACACACAAACACCAAACACTTATTTCTAAGTGTGTTGTAGATCATTAAAACTGTCAAATGCTAAAATAGAAAGAAAAAAAACTGCCTGAGGGAGACCGGGCTGGGTCGAAACGATGGAGCAGCATAAAACGGATGGGAGAATTAGCAGAGTGAAGGCATCTCATTCTTTTCAGTTGTATCCAGCCCTGCACTTCACCAGTGGGGATGTACACACTACTACTACTGCTCTAAGTCCTGCAGCAGCCCACAGGTCTATTTGCTGTTATGCCTTAAACGTACGGTATACTAGCCGCACCCGAGGTGGCGCCATATAACGGCACACCACAAAGCGGAAACTGGAAGCCTGAACAAGCTCGAGGGTAACCGGAGGCCAGGACTCAGAGTGACTGCCGGTCTCTCTTGTAAACTAACTGGGTTTAAATGAGTTCTTTTATGGAGAAATGCTTGATCCGACGTGGAAGGTCATTGAATCAAATCAAAGCATTGACGGCAATGCTGCTGCCAATTCTGTAGTTATTTACCTTTTTTTCTGCTTCTTCTAACACGCGCGCCAGCTTGGCTATTAAAAAAAAGCCTTCGGCCCTCCAGATGAAGTTAACGTATAATCACAACCCCACTGAGTGCCCAAGTGTTTAACATCAGACTACATCAGGTTTATTTACAGAGAACAACATCGGTGCTTAGAGACTTGCAGAAAATGAAGGCCAAAAGATTGATAAAACCAAGAAAAATAAAAGACTACAGTAAACAAGACCAGAGAATGAGAGTGTCCTGTGTGAATGAAAGCCTGTACGGGATTGAACAAATTATCTCTGACAGCTGTGGAGAAGGAAACATGGAGAAATCCCACAAACAAATAGGACAGAATGAACACTATGTGTATGTATGTATGTGTA
>NC_048430.1:9814698-9845227 GCF_013103735.1 Etheostoma cragini
AAATGTAGCTCTTTTTCTTGAATGTATTCTGAAAGTAAATCCATAGTTATGTCTGTCAAAGGGAATATTGTGGAAACTGGCTGTTTGCCCTGAACTCCCAAAATTGACGAATTTTAGCAATAACTGTTTAAGCAGTGATGAAACTATAGTGTACCTAGCAAACGTAAACTAGCTAAGGCGGGCCTGTTAATATTTGGATTCAACTGTAACATGACAATCCATTAGAGCTTAAACACGGATATAGCTACAGACATTACCATTACCATATAGTTTGGGAGCATGGTGTATAAAGGAACACCACAGATTTGGGGGGCTCAAGAGGACATAATTACAGGATTTTCTGTTGCAACGAACACTGGAGACTGGAACCAGGATCTTTTGATAGTAAAGTAAAGTAATGTTAGTTTTTAATAGGGCTGGGCATTGTTCAAAATCTTTCGATTCGGTGCCAATTTGCTACACATGCTGGGTTTTAGGTTGCGTTAGACACAGCCAATTGCCGCTGACTTTAGTCCTTACATACATGTCCGCTACATGATTATTGGATCACAGACGCTTTTGGAACCTAAATTTTACACCAAAAGATAATTATTTTTCGATACTCATAGGATTGGAGTATTTCGGTCGGTGCCATAAAAGTATCAACGCTTGGTGCCCAGCCCTACTCATTAACAGATCATTAACATTAAGAGACAAGCAGGCAGCTGAGTCCCAGTTCTTGCCGCAGCAGTGCTGCTGTCTGTAGACATCACACGCGTATAAGCTGCAGTAGTTCAGCAAGGTAGCAGACACACACAGGTAGAGGTAGGCGGTTAGGTTTTAATTATCATTTGATGCTATAAAAATAGGCTAACATTGACAGCTGTGATTGATACCAATTGGTCGGGTGGGTGTGTGGGTGGACATACATGCTGCAGCTCCACTGCCCGATCACTACTGGGGGGATTCTGGCTCAAAGTGGGCGTCACTTTTGTGCAGTCTATGGTTGCAACCATTGGACTGTGTAGTCTATTTGGTAGCAAGCTTCTTTTTTTTTTACTTAAAAAAATACTTTTTTCTAACTGCGACAAGATTGTAACGGATTGTAACTCTTCTTCTCTTTAGTGTTTCTTTAGGCAAAGTATGGTGCAGGTCGGTGCGGCTTTCATGGGAATGGGACATCAGAGTATAATCTTATATAAACTCCGTACTGCAGCGCTATGAATCAGTCTTGTTGTGAACTTTATAGTCTATATTATCATTTATCCTTAATAAGTCTATGAACATAGCTGTTTTTTTCATTCATTTTTCCTTCAATAATATGAATTTTTGATGATTTAGATTTTAGCAATAACTATATTTGTCCTAATAACAATAATAGGACAAATAACAA
Source organism: Etheostoma cragini (assembly GCF_013103735.1). Classification (NCBI taxonomy): domain Eukaryota; kingdom Metazoa; phylum Chordata; class Actinopteri; order Perciformes; family Percidae; genus Etheostoma; species Etheostoma cragini. The sequence goes on from NC_048430.1 coordinate 9,816,071, forward strand.
CAATAATTATTATCATAACAATGGTAGAACCTAATCATTATTATTCAGGGCAGTTAGCCTAAATCTTATTTGATAGGTAAGGGACCTGGATAATGGATAGGGGGTCGCTGGTCCCAAAAAGGTTGAGAACCACTGGGGGAGGGTATGGCTCCAAGAGGCTTTTTTGTAGGTCTGGACATGATGCATATGCCTGCCACATAGCATACATACAACTACTTCTTTGAAATTCTGTAGGGGGCGCTTTTAAACCAATTTACCAGAACATGTATAGATGTCTTTGGGCCTGGACTGTCATCCTGAATGAAAAATGTGCCACCACAGCCGAGCACTTTAACACAGACTCATCAAATTCAATTGAAATCACCAGGGTCTTAAGACTGTACTCTACATTTGAGGTAGATCCAATCGACCTCCTAGGAGCACAACATCAAAGTGTAACTACTGTAACTTCCTGTTGCCACTAGGGTTGATTCTATCTCAACATTGACATGTAGATGTCTTCAGGCCAGGGATGTTGTGAAGCATTATAGGTTTCAGGCATTTTATTTATGGAATCAATTCATAACAACAGTTATCTCCAGACAGTTTACAGATAGAGGAGGTCTAGACCACACTCTATAATTTACAAAGACCCAACGATTCTAGTAATTCCCCCAAGAGCAAGCATTTAGTGTGACAGTAGCGAGGAAAAACTCCCTTTTAGGAAGAAACCTCAGACAGACCCAGGCTCTTGGTAGGCGGTGTGTGACAGGGCCGGTTGGGGGTGTAATAAATAGTGGCAGTAACAGTCACAATAAAAGATAATGTACTGGCTAGATACAAGGGGGAAGCCAGCCTCCGCAAAGCATACCTCCTATGAAGCCATTTTGTTGCTAACAAGCCATCAAATAACTTTACATCTGAAGTGTATAAAGACTCTATTTGTCTATTGTTTATTTCTAAAGGAACACTGCAATGTGTAAAAGGCTCCATTACCTTGTCTCTCACGTTATGGCTCCGTAGCAGACGTCTTTGTAAAAATAGGTTTAGTAAACGATTGTGTCATAACCAAGCAACTCGCTGTTGCCTAGTCCACAAATTACCGTACAATACAGGAGAAGCTCGCAGGCAGTTTTGACTTACATTAGCTGTTTTAGTTTAATTACTAATGTTAACTAGCATGTTAGTTAGCAATAATTAGCCTGTGTCTATCTCAGTTTCTGCTGATTGGGAATGATTGAGATTTCTCTTGGTACAGCTACCAGAAGACTTTCAGACAGGTTGCTCACATCAAATCTACATCGTCAAGCTCAGTTTGAGGCTGTGCAGTAACACTGAGCCATCACCAGAAAAGTGCTTCTGATAGACTTCACTGCTCTCCGTTGCAAGTCTACGACGTGGCTTTGTCTATTTCTGTACCTGTCTATAGCTAGATACTAACCACTTCCTGTTTGGCGAGGGAACATCAGAATTCAACACCTTATCACGCCCACACTGTATGATAAAAAGTAAAAGCTTTGCAATTTAGCTTTGTGAAGGTCTTCAGATTCTAATAACAAATTTTGACGTTAATCACGTTAAGTCTGTAGAAGAAGTTTGTTAAAGTCCAACTCCTGCCACATGAAACATCTACTTGAGTCTGACTATTTTTTGTGTTTTAGTGAGAATAAAAAAACCAAAATGTTATTGTTTTGTGTCATTTTGTGTCAAACCATGCTTACCGTAACTTCATCTTCTTCCCAGGCCAATAACAAACCTGAACTGGAAGCCGCCATGTTCCTGGACTGGATGCGTCTGGAGCCTCAGTCCATGGTGTGGTTACCCGTCCTGCACCGTGTGGCCGCTGCCGAGACTGCCAAGCACCAGGCCAAGTGTAACATCTGCAAGGAGTGTCCTATCATAGGATTCAGGTCAATAGAGCCACAACAGCTTTTCATTTTACAGTATAAACGTGCCTTAAAGAATGCACTGGTAGGCATCATGTGTTGTAGACATCAACACTACATGTAATCCACCTTTTGATGAGCACATCTGAATGTCCAATCAAAAGAAGAACGCAAAATTGGAGCCATTTTGCTGTAAAGCATTATATTTTTCACTTCAGAGGGGTTAATAAAACACAAAATATGAGCAGCCCATTGGCTAAATATGTTCTTTAGTTATCTTTACATCTCATCATAGTCTGTTCTTTCAATAACTGTTTGAGGCTGAATACATTGCTTTCTAACATAGTTATACATACAGAATACAGAAGAACTTTTCATTTTGCAAGAAGAGTGAGCATTTTTGTCACTGTAGTGTTCTTTATTCAAACGGTAGGAGAAGATACATTTTTATACACATTTTCATGTGATGCACACACACAGTAACAAATTAAAAGGAGATATGGCTCACAGGCTGTTCTCTTTATCACAAAACACAGTAAGATGTTTTATAATCAGCTATTTAAAACAAGAAGCTTCAGCATCTGTATTAATAATCTCTAAATTAATGTTTAAGGGAGTTTTTCTATGAACACGAAGCACTCTTACGACCAAAATTCATCCTTAAGTAGCACATATGAGAATTTGGTGTGTTCACCAGTTTTCTCCTTTTTTGAGTCTTCTCTTATCTACAAACAAAATGACATTTATCCGTCACCACAGTAAAGGTCCAGCTATGAAAAAGCTTGGGAATGTCTTTGTGTCCTTAATCTAGCCGCAGGGCAGTAAAACAGCCCACTAGTACATATGAATAATTGATGATTATATTGACGGAACTGCAGTCATATTTGTAACTTCAGCCCTTAAAATACTGGAGGCTTTTTGTCCAACAGAAAGGTTGGACCCGTAAAGGGAGGTTTGTCTGCTCTATTGTATGTGTGCCCCTTCCTGACAGGACCAGTGATACATTTTAATGAAGAGTCCCAGTCCCAGGGTCAGTGAATAAATGTCTCATTTAGGTACCGGGCTGAAAGAATGTCAACTACTCCTATCCTGGAGAAAACATAGCTGTAAATTGCCCTTTTTATTGATTCTCTCCCTTCTTTTCTTTTTCTATTTGTGCTTCTCCAACATCTGCATTGTTATTGCTCACTTTCCTCTGCTGTTTATTTTTACTCCCACGTCTCTTCTCTCCTCCTCCTTTTGTGTTTGTTCTTTGCTTTCTTGACCTCTCTCTTTTGTTCTCTCTTTCTCTCCCCAGATATCGGAGTCTGAAACATTTCAACTATGACATTTGCCAAAGCTGCTTCTTCTCCGGTCGCGTTGCCAAGGGACATAAGATGCAGTACCCCATGGTTGAGTACTGCACTCCGGTATGAATATATTTATATTCCTGTTAGGGCTGTACCAAATTGTTTGAAGCTTCCACAATTCATTCATAACGTTGACATTTCAATTCTAAATCAGTATTTTTTTGACGTCTATTCATTTCGTCTGAACCTGGTATTTTTACACAACTGCAGATTAAGTGTGTGGGGGTTGTTTTTGTGAACAAAGCCACCTTTGTGCCCTCTCTTTCCAGACTACATCAGGGGAAGATGTCAGGGACTTTGCCAAGGTACTGAAGAACAAGTTCAGGACTAAACGCTACTTTGCCAAACATCCACGCATGGGCTACCTGCCTGTCCAAACCATCCTGGAGGGAGACAACCTGGAAACGTGAGTGTCACACACACACACACACGCACAGAGACACACACTACAGTATCTTAAACCATCCATCCGTCTTGCAGCCACCTACGTCAACCGTCTGTGAGACATGCATCACAGCGCAAATAGGAAGAGACACTAGGTTTTATTACAAACTGAGAGTCATCTTTATTAGACACCACGCTTAAACACTCGCAGGTCTCTGACCGCACACAGACATTTTATTTCAACCCATACATACACAAACACCTGTGCATGTACACATGCATGCAAAGAGGTGTAACCACAGTTTGATAACAGATTTAGCTGTGATAGTGTTTGCGCAGTAGTGTGTCTAAAGAAAAACATTGTTTCCAGCTCCCCATGTGTTTTTACAACCTACACAGCACATATTTAGTTTGTTTATCCAAATCGAGTTCAATGCTTCCAATTGTTGAGGGATTTGAGTTGAGAATCGCGCAATATTTTGAATATCTGTGACTAAGAAATTCACTGAGCAAGGCATGTAAAACTATTCCTTTAAAATGTAAGCCACCCAGCCAATCAGTGTGGGATATGTGTGAACGATGACCATCTTCAGGGGAGAGCTGATAACATATCATTGAAAGAGCAGAGAAGTTAAAAATTCTAAATTGGAGCCATAATGTTGCTGTCAAGCAGGCTATAAGGTTGCTGAATCAGTGAAAATTAAATGGTTTTAGTTTGGTTTGGTTTGTGACAAAAGTCTTCCCCCCTGTGGAACCTTCTTAAAATGAGTTCCTGGATGTGTCAGTGCTCTCTGGTGGCGAAACCATGACACAATGTTTCAAAATTACCCTTAAACACAGGCTAAACACAGATGATTATGGAAATCCAGACCGTTATTACATTTATTGGCTATAGATACACAGTCAATAATAATGTATGGTAGGTATTGGCTCAAAGAAGAATGGTGGTACATGAGTTGGTCAGTGTGTTAGTGTGTTGGACGTACTTTATTTCACTCTCTTCAAATAAAATACAGTTACTTGTAGGTCCATGCACGCAGCATGGCAGAGGGATCTATGGGTGTGGAGCATTTATTTTTATGAATTGATTATTGATATTAACCCTAATCCCTTTCATTACAAGTACATTTTGATTTTAAAATTTGGTTGGTAAGAGATAAACACATAATTTGATCAGTACGCATCTGCCAATTCTGCCAAGAGTGAGGCAGTGAATGAGTGAAGGTAGTTGTTGAAACCTTCCCGCCGGGTCAACAGTACAGACGTTAGCCTGCCAATAACATGGCACAGAAGGGCATTTTGGATTTCTTCACAAATCAATCAAAGGCTAAAAAGCCTAATAGACCTGAGTCAGAAAACCCAGCAACTGTAACCAAAAGAAGTAGCCGCAGCACCTCTACACCTGTCACTCCCATACTGCTAGCAACAGACAACCAGTCAGCTAACATTTGATGTAATTTGATGAGTTTCCTTGTATTTTGTGGACTATTTTGTACCATTGACGTAGCTTTGGGCCTATATCCTGCGTTACCCGGGCCTAGTTTTGCCCTGTCTTGGATTTTGGATTTCAGTCTTGTTTTTGTTTTTCCGCTTGTGGAGTGTTGTGATGGATGCAGTGTGGTGGCTGACTTTGGATGAAAATGTCACTCTCAAAAATTTGTCAGCACCCCCAACTCAATGGCACAAGGTTTGTGTTTTTACTATATCTGAAATGGTGTGCGAGCGTGCATGTGCATACAACTCTGCTGTCTCGTTTCTGTCAATCTGGTCTCACACTCCTCCCTGTCCACCTCCCTGCTGCCCTCCATGCTACAGCTCCCATCATCCCTTGCTGTGCGTTGTTTTCCCACTTCCCGTGTCATCATCTCATGTTTTTTTGTCTTTCAGTCCTGTCACTCTGATCAACTTCTGGCCCATAGACCATGCGTGAGTACCTGACACAGAGACAAACACACACACACACACACACACACACACACACACACACACACACACACACACACACACACACACACACAGTGTAGTGCCACTTTGTTTGTAGCTGTGGTTGGTGTACATCTCACAGGATGAGTCACTCCTCTAATTCTGTCTTTAAACGAGAACTCTCCAGGCCAAGAAAAAATTAAAATTATGACTTGATTAATAACCTGATTTGAATAGTTTCTGACCAATTGATATCTCACCTGTACATCTTGTACAAGCTATAAAGGCAGCAGCGCAAAGACTGGGTTACTGATGGTATTATACAGTATAAAACTAACATTTTAGTGCCATAATTCAATTCATAGTAATATGTCACTATTTGATATTAGTGTGCCGTTCTTTATACCATGTCATCCATGTTTCACTATCACATGCAGTAAGACTTTTCACCTTAATTTACTGATTCTTATTGAAATATACTGCTGTAGTGTATTACTACTGTTCCATTGATAGCCCATTAGCAATTATAATTAAATAGCATTTTTTAGCATTATGGACCAAATTTTTGTCCAAGACTATGCTGATATGATCGTTGCATACATCAGTGCAATTGTTTCTTTCACATCACTTGATTCAAACAGTGCTTTAGAAGTACATAAATAATGTTGTAGATGTTTTTTTTAGATGCACCAGCCAGTAGTTTCCATCATTAATTGGAACCACGGTCGTGAAAGTTTCTTGTACAGCGAGAGAGGCATTTGTTGGAAGTGAGACTTTGTTGAAACAAAATAAAGACAGGCCGCAAACTGAATCAAGGTTTAGTCTTCGGTGAAGGTCGAATTGTTTTCTGCAGAGAACGATCAAATGACAAGAACAGTCTTCACAATGCACACAGCAGCTACAGAGTGACAAGCGTTTTGCCCCCTTGCAGCTACAATTTCCTGCCTTATAACCTGTTCCCCCAGAGAAAAACATACTATGTTTGGAAAAAAATCTAATCTTAGAATAACAATAAATCTTCCCAGGCAGACAAGTTGGAGCTGTTACGTCTTTCTAAATCTGCCCTTTGTGTGTCAACTTTCTTTGCCGGACCTGGGACCTGGGACCTGGTAGCATAAACATTTCTCCTGAGACAACTGTTTTGTTGCATTTGTCGTTAAGGGAAAAATGCTAAGACAAACAGTTGTCTTCTCTTTCAGGGAGGACACACAAAGAGAGATTCAAAAGTCATTGTGAATAATCATATGAATAATCAACACATGCATATTATAGGACATATGAAATCATGCTTAAAAGTAATTTTCCGATTACACCACACATGCAACAGCATTGCTTACTGGGGTTTGAAAAAGCTGCAGAGGCGACGTAGTCTTGCGCCGTCTCCGCTGCACCTCAACAGTTCAGTCACGGTAAAACCGTATCTCACTCTATGATGGTTAAACTTCACTTGCACGCTGAACAGTCAGTCACACCACTACTGTAAATTCAACATCACTGACAGTTTATTGCTCAACTTAAAATGTATTTCATAATATAAAACATTACTTTACAACGTTTTTTGTTTATAACACAAGGCATGGGCTGGGTCCGGATTGTCTTGCCATACGTTCTCTTTGTTTCTTTCTCTGTTCTACGAAAATGTTATATTTGATCTTGCCGATCTTTCCGTACATCTTTCTTTCAATTAAGAGACGTTCATAAACTCAGGTCTGTTGGATCACTATTCACCATCACAATTGGTAGCTAGGGTGTAACAGGGCATAGTAGGGCACGGATCAGGACCTCAGCAACAGCTGCAACCACAGGTGCCACCCTAATCCAAGGGAAACTGCTGGCAACAGAAAACATAAGGGCTCCGGGGAATAAGCTCCCCAGAGCTAGGTTAGTAACAAGCATTTCTGGGACATGGATGCACACAGATGGAAAGGGAGAGGAGAGAGGGGCTCAGTGTGTCAAAGGATGGAAGTCCCCCGGCAGTCTAAAACTAACAGCATAATTAGAGCTGATGCAAGGCAGACCTGAGCCAGTTCTGTAAGGGTTGTAGATGAGTCTGACTACTATGAAGAGAAGCAGAGCAGAGAAGGGGTGCTGTGTCTGCAACTATACACGCTCCCCTGTCAGTCTAGGCAAACACACAAACTCATCACTCCCTAACTATAAGCTATAGCAAAGAGGAGAGTTTTAAGTTTCTTCTTAAATGGTGTGACGGTGTCTGCCTCCTGAACCCAGACTGGGAGCTGGTTCCACAGGGGAAGAGACTGATAGCAGAAGTCTCTGGCTCCCATTCTACTTTTAGAGACTCTAGGAATCACAAGTTACTCTGCATTCTGCCAAAGTGTTGCATTACACCCATCTTAACCTCTTTACAGTGGCTCCTCATCAAGTTCAGGATTCATTTTATTCTTCTGACATTTAGAGCCTTGCATGGTCAGGCACCTGTGTACATCTCTGACCTGCTCTGTCCCTGTATTAGTCGGTCACTTAGGTCTTTGGACCAGGGCTTACTGGTTGTCCCTCGCATTTAACTAAAAACAAAAGGGCAATGTTCCTTTGAAGCAGTGGCTCCAAAACTTTGGAATGCCCTTCCTAGTCGTACTGTGGTCTCTGATGCTTAAAAAAAAAAAAAAGCAGCTAAAGACATGTCTATTTAAATCTGCCTTTGTCTAATGTTTGCTATTTTGTGAGTCTTTTTTTAAACAATTTTTTAAAAGTTTACTACTAAAAAACAACTTTACTTGTGTGAAGCACTTTGACTGTGCTATATTACAGTAGTTCCCAAAACTTTCAGCCCACAACCCCCAAAGTAACAAGTGCAAGTGACTTGCGACCCCCCCCCCCCCCCCCCCCCCCCCCCCCCCCCCCCCCCCCCCCCCCCCCCCTACACACACACACTATAAACGGACATAAACATTGCGGCACTACAGGCGTCTCCAAACACGAGCATGTTGATAACACAACATCCATGACGTTATTCTACAATAATTTACTCATTACCTTAATCTGAATTTAACCTCACCTCATGAGATGGATGTGGAATATGTTTGGAGCAAAGAATCCAGTCTTGGTTTAATGTTGGACACCGCTACCCGGAGATCATCCTCCACATTCAGCCGCGCTGTACACCGCTCTGCTACAGCTGATTCTGTCGCTAATATGTCGTAAATCTCTCGCGATGACCTCAGGGGTCAGAGTGGTCATAGAAAAAATCAAAAGAGCTGTTCCCTTTTTATTTATGTGCTTGGTTTATTTTAAATTTAGCCACTAGTTTTATCTTCTTATAAAATCATGGCTGACATATGCTATTTCTAATTGTTTTTAATTTTCATATATTATATATGAAATATTGAATATTTTAAAGCATAATTTAATGTTTTGGGATTAACATTTTTTTCCCTTCTTCATTTACCTTTACTTTGTGGTGGAAACTCTTTTTGGCACTTAAGACACACAACTTCCAAACATGAAGGTTTCCTTGTGAGGTAAGTTTTCAGGATCTTAAAGAGTCAAACCCTAATTTCTCAAGGACTAAAACACTGCAAGAAAAGTTGTTAGATTCCTTAGAGACTCCTGGGTAAAGATGTCAAAATACTGATCTTTCCCTAGGCAGACAACGTATTTGAAGTAAATGTAAATGTATTCCTGGCCTACAGTGCCGGGAACGAGCAGGGAGCTTATTTAAAGAGCGTTTTTTCACCGCTACACATTTGTGCATCAAACTGTAACTCCCTTAAAGCTCTCCTGTGGATTCATGTGGCTTGTGCATGTGTGGGTTTGGATTAATGAGTCCCTCCTGGTTGTGTGTTTCTCTCTTTGTCGCAGGCCTGGATCGTCCCCTCAGCTCTCACATGACGACACACACACACGGATCGAGCACTACGCCAACCGGTAACACTCTATCTGCATTTAGCAGCAGCTCCTTGCAGCGTAGACTCACAGCGCTGTGAACAGCAAGTGATGAAGTAACCTTCATCATGCTCCACTTTTGCATTCCCTTCTGCTGTTCTCTGCCCTACAAGCATTACAGATAATCGCTCCTACAGAGAGCTTTTACAGATACATTTTGAATAATGTTATTTTCAATAAGGAATTTTAGTAAAGAAAAAAAAAAATCCTGCAAATCCTCCTCAAATTCCTGCATTTGAATGTCTTCATGCATCCGTTTACTCACAGGGGATCGATTGCCCCGAATTCCTTGCTGACGCAGTTCTGGGAAACTTGCGGTCAACATTCTCTTATTCATTCCACTTAATAGATCTAAAAGCTGATCATTAAAGAGCTTTATAATGTTTCCAAGCTACAACATAGAGGTGTTTTTTTTTTTTTACCTCAGAGCAAGTGAGAATATCCATATCTAATAAAAGCTTTCCCACCCATTTAGGCATGTATACCTGACCTAAAGCAATTGTTTGCAACCCAGTGAGTCTATTTCAGTAATGAGTCTGAGTAATCTTGTTTAGTGCTAACACTGAAGAGCATCAGGTCTTAGTCTGTTTTTGCATGTGGTTTAATATAGAGGCCAATTTATACCGGATCTCCTATATTCCACTGAAGATGTGTTGAAGGTATTGGAAACTTAAGTCCTGATTGTGTTTCTATCTAATCTAAATTAAGGTCTATACTTCAAGCATTATAATTAGATGCAAGTAAAATTGGGAGGGCCGCAAAAATAAGGAAGATGGCCTCAAAGCCACACCACATTCCATTAAAGACTGTTTGATCCCCAGTGTAAAGGTAACAGGAACGTCATAGGTTACAGCCTGACAGCCACAACACGCAACTACAGTACACCCAGGTACGCCTATAGTGGAATGCAACAGCCCTGCTATAAACAACCTCAAAATGTTAAAATCATACATTTTACTTGGAACTGTTTACTTAACTAGAGTAAGCTGAATATCCGAACCACCTCTCTATACAAACTGCAGCCTCAAAAATGATCATACTTTTAAATCAACACTTCTCTGAACAAATAGGAATTACTTAATGACAATATCACACTAAATGAGACACCCATGTTAGCACAGTATTCCCTTTCTGAAAAAGAACTAGCAAACTGTTCTAAAACCCAACGTCTGACCCAGGAAATAAAATGTAAATGTGCTGTATTTATATAGAGCCTTTCCAGTTTTAACAACTGCTCAAAGCGCTTTTACATCTACAGGAAACATTCACCATTCACACACATTTATACACTGTGGCCGGGGCTGCCGTACAAGGTGCCACCTGCTCATCAGATAAACATTCACACACGTTCACACTCCGATGCGCAGCACCGGGGGCAACTCGGGGTTCAGTGGCTTGCCCAACACTGACACTTCGGCAATGACTGCAGGGGCGGGGATCGAACCACCAACCTTCCGATAGGCAGGCAACCGCTCTACCACTGAGCCACAGCCGCCCCATGTGAAAGAAAAGAAACAACATGGCAGCAATTAACAGAAACTGATGGCATTTTAGAGCTGGTGGCAATCAGTTATACATATAAGGTTACAATTTTTAGTTTTCAGTACCTTTAACAGCTAAAACAATTAATTACAGATCAATATTCCAGATACGTATGTATTGCTGTGTACTGTATGTCACTGCATTGAAAGTAGTTGATGCACGATTATTGAATTTCTTTTAAAGAATGAGAAGAGGATACCTTGACTAACTATATGTGTCTGTCTTTTATCATCAGATATTTGGTCTTTTTGTAAAATACTATCTTTCCTTAAACATATCACTGCAGGGTTTTTCTACACCCAAGGATTTTTTTTTTGTTTAAATTAGGGCTGTCAAACTCAACGTGTTGATTAAGATGTTAATGCAAATTTATTTTAACAGCACTACGTTTTTTAACTTTCTGTGAATTCACTCCGTAGTTTTGGAAATCAAGAAGCTGCAGCAGTAACGTTGTGTTGCCAACATCGTTCAGTAGCTATAGCTCAGAGATGCACAACTAATTAAATTAAATTACTGATTTAGCAGGGATGGTCAACCCTTTTGCAAGTCGCTGTATAAATGACACATTCTCATTCGGGGCTGAGTCCCCCCTAAAGGTCTGATCCTAGAATCGACCCTGGTTGCCAACCTGCCAACTTTCTTGCTAGATTTAGCTGCTTTTCAGACACTCTTAGTGACTTTTAAATATATTAAAATATATTTCTATTGTAATTTAGTCCCATCCATGCAGTCCACAGATCCTCGGTCAAACAATAAAAGGGCAGCAGCTCTTTCCCCCTCTGTCCTTTCCGCAGCGGCCCTGCACGGGCAGTAGTTGCCCTTCCAGATGGTTCTCTCCAAAAGTGAAAACACACCGGGTGCGTAAGCCCCCAAACCATTGATACGTGCCTGATCGCATGCCTAGCTATTCATACCGGATACATATTTCTCAGAGCCGGTCACCGTGCAATTCTTCTCAATTCGCTCCGATAACTATGGTTGTGTATGTGTGTGTGTGGGTTTGTCTGTGTTCCAAGTTGTTATCCTCCAAAGGGGCGGTCCCAAACTGCCCCTTTTCAGCCCCCTTTAACCCTTCAGCAAGGGGAAACTCGGAAAAAAAAATCAGACAAAACTTCATCTGATGAGGTCTTGTCCGGCCCCCCATCCTCCTTCCCTAGGGCCTTTTCAGGGACCCTAGTTTCTTCAGTGGTTTCCTCTTAGATGAAAGGGAGGGCTCCGAGGTTGCTTTTCATTTTGTCAGAGGTTTCTTCCTCTAACTACTTCTCCTGGTGGCCCCCAATCCTGTGGTCCCATAAACTTTGCACTCCCGCCCTATAAACAATGGTACTGGCAACATTTCAACCTTATTAGGGTCATGAAACTCCCCGAGTCCAGTCTCTGTGTCCTGGATCCTGATCCTAACTTACAGCTTACGGGCTTTTTGTCCTTCAATGGCCCAACAGGTGGTGAGGTAGCTTCCACTCTTCCGTGGGGAGTCCATTGATCCAGCTGTGGGCGATGGAACCGTTGCGCCCTTGTCTGGAGATTGTGGCCATAAAGAGCTAAAATGCCCTTCCATGCATCATAATTATTCACATCTGGGAGTATGAGGTCCCGACAGGCTTTTTGAGCTTCACCTGTTAAGAAAGGGGCCAGGATGCCTGCCCACTCGGCTTTAGGCCAACACTCTCTCTCTCTGCTGTCATTTCAAACACCTCCAGATAAGCCTCGGTATCATCTTCACCACCTTGTTTGGTAATGACTTTACTGGGCTCTGTAGTCTTCTCTGGCTTCATCAAATGCTCTAAGGCCACCAGGCTTTGGGCCTGCTGGGTTTGGACAAGCTGGGCTAATGCACACTCCATAGTAATAGCTGTGACTCCCTCCTCTACCTATTTCGTTGTGAATCTTTAGCGATGGAACAGAAATGCCTGCATTCTCCACCAAAATGTAGCAACCCAGGGGACTTGAAAGCCCGATTCACAATGGAAAAGGTAACTCAGAGACAGTTGGCTTTAACGTAAAGGGTTCTTTATTAACTTAATACATGAAAAGCATAGTGGAACAGACTTTAACTTTTAAGGATTCTTCCCGTCCGGGGTCTGTCAGTCTTGAGGCGCGGTTGTCTTGGGATGGTTTAAAGCAGAGCAAGAGGTCAGTCCTTTTTCCAGCCAATATCCTTACTGAACTACAAACTCATGAAGTGTTGCCTCTCTGGTCCTTTGTTTCCCACTCTCCCCCATGTGTCATTGGGCTGGCTCTCTTAATGCCTTCCCCTGACAGGTGCCATGTGCCAAGTGGCTGTAGCACTTGCACAGGCAGATAGTCTCCCTCTATCACCTCCCCCAATCTGAGCATGTGGAACAGTCTACATGTGCCGCATTGGCTGGCCAGTTTCCCCTGGTTTGCTACAAGTGATGCATTGACTTTTTGGTGAATATGCGTTCTGCAGTGAGAGTTCAGTGTATGCAGATGCATCTGAGATGCTGCTTGTGCCATCCAGTGCGCCAGCATGAGCGCTCACATTGCATGTGTACTGGACTAAAAGGAGAGAAAACGCATCAATATGGATCAATCAGAGCGTATTCCCAAAAACATTTGATTGTTCCAGCAGTCTGCAGTGACCATACACTGGTCACTACTAGAAACCCACCGCTGAGTAACAAAAAACAGTCAAATCAATCAAAATAAAAGTAAATCAAGTAGTCAATCAAATGGTCATTGAATCATGTAGTCTGGCGCTGTTGCATTCCTCAGTGGAGTCAGTGTGAGGTCTGAGCCACAGGGCGAGTCTTTGATCCCTGCCAGAGAGTGTTTGACACCACTCACTGTTGCCTCGGGATAACACACACACACACACACAAACACATACTGAATACACACCACCACATGCTGACGGACACACATGCTGAGTCAAACTTCCCCATCCAGCCCTGTGCTCTCAGTCTCTGTCGGGTCCAGATCTGACGGACTCCAAATCCCATCCATTATATTAAAGGAGGGCAGGAGGGTGAATAAGTAACATCATTGAGCCTGAAATGGGCTGGTGGCCCCCAAACCACGAGGTTAGCACTCGTTTCTGTGGTATGCAACAGCTTATGAGTACATATACACCGGCCTGGGCAGATGCCATTATGTAACAGTCCAGCTGCTTAAGCGCTACCAGCCAAGCACCAATATTTTTTCTTATTCGAGTATGGATAAAGTCCCAATATCTCTTTATTGGGCGTGTTAGCATTGCGTAAAAGTGTGTGAAGTATAGATATGTGCCTATTCTCACACTTGGCCGTTCATACCGGGTGCATATTTCTCGGTGCTGGTCACCGCATCCTTATTCTCTCTCTCTCTCTCTCGCTCTCTCTCTCTCTCTCTCTCTCTCTCTCTCTCTCTCTCTCTCTACGATAGAAAGAGAAAGAAAACTGTTGTAATTGTAGTGTGTGTGTGTGTGTGTGTGTGTGTGTGTGTGTGTGTTTCTTGCTATATGAAGTCAAGACAGCCAAAATCACCATGAACCTGGAGGTTTTATTTGAAATGTGTTTTATTTTTTTAAGTATCTGGCTGCGCTGTGGTCTTCCTGTATGTGATCACCTGCCTGGCTTGACCCATTTGCTCGCGTCTCACGCACTAATAACGGTTCCACAAAAACAATCGCTACAGCTTGCAGGCCGACGCGGCTGTTCCACGCCCAATATGAACAGACAGATTGGATAACATTGGCGCCAAAAAAAAATAGCTGCTTAATGCGGCTTTACGCAACGCTTATGCACCCAATGTGTTTTCACTGTGAAGCTATTTGCATGTACTGTTGATGTGAATTGAGTTTCCACCGGAGTAGTTGAGCCTCAAATACCACTTGGATATTAAAAACTTCAATTAATATCCCTTCAAAGCACATTTAGAACAGAAAAGAGAATGTGTTGTTAATTGGCAATTAATCGTGAGTTAACTGGCACACTCATGTGATTAACAGCGAATAAAATTGTAATTGATTGACAGCCCAATTTAAAATCTAAATGTGCTACAATGATTTTAAGTCAGGTAATAATGAAGATGATCAATTCTATCAGGCTAAACCAAAATGTCAAGATATCCCTTTGAATACAGTAGAAGCAAAATCTATTTACATGATAGGGATTCAATTGACTTTTTGGTGAATATGCGCTCTGCAGTGAGAGTTCAGTGTACGCATACGCATCTGAGATGTGGCTTGTGCCATCCAGTGCGCCAGCATGAGCGCTCACACTACATCAGTACTGGACTGAGCGGAGAGAAAACCCAGAATATGGATCAATCAGAGCTTATTCCCAAAAACATTAGATTTTTCCAGCAGTCTGCAGTGATCATAACTTCTGCTAGTAACCCACCGCTGAGTAACAAAAAACAGTCAAATCAATCAAACTAGAAGTAATCAAGTAGTCAATCAATTGGTCATTGAATCATGTAGTCTGGCGCTGTTGCATTCCTCAGTGGAGTTAGTGTGAGGTCTGAGCCACAGGGCGAGTCTTTGATCCCTGCCAGAGAGTGTTTGACACCACTCACTGTTGCCTCGGGATAACATACACACATACTATGAATACACACCACCACATGCTGATGGACAGACATGCTGAGTCAAACTTCCCCATCCAGCCTTGTGCTCTCAGTCTCTGTCGTGTCCAGATCTGACGGAATCCAAATCCCATCCATTATATTAAAGGAGGGCAGTAGGGTCAATAAGTAACATCATTGAGCCTAAAATGAGCTGATGGCCCCCAAACCACGAGGTTAGCACTTGTTTCTGTGGCATGCAACAGCTTATGAGTACATATACACCGGCCTGGGCAGATGCCACTATGTCACGGTCCAGCTGCTTAAACGCTACCAGCCAAGCACCAATGTCCCAAAATCTCTTTAATTTTGGGCCACACGCTCCAACCACCAGGAAACTGATCTAGTAGAGATAACAAAGGTGCAGTTTAAATCTTTGTTTTTTTCACTGACAGCTATTGTATCCTAATAGTGGAGAAGTAGTTTTAATAGCGCAGCCAGGAGGTTTGTTTACAAGGCCTGTCGTAATGTCGAGACTGGTTTCTTCAAAAAGAATACCAGTTTTTCTTTTCTCAAAGGACTGGTTAGATTGATTTGCACAGCTTAAAACTTTAAAAATACAATTAAAGATTTGAATCTGTGTTAGTGTTAATGTTACAGCGTGCTTTGCATCATGTCTTATATTTTATCTATTAGGGTGAAATGATAACAGCACATGTTAAACAGAGAAACTCCCAACAGTCTCAACAACTGCAAAAAACACAAAACACATAATCAACAACATCTCCATTTTTCCTGCGGCTGTTTTTTGCACAACAGCAGACATTTTTTTTTCCCTTCAAAAATTATTTTCTACCATTAATTGTGTGAAAACCAGCTTTCATAGAGTTAAATAGTTACCCATCAAAGGATACATGAAGCCTAATATTCCTCAAGTTGAAGGTTTTCGTATCAATCTGCACATTAGGTTACCCTCTAAAAATACATGATCACATCCTATCTGAATCCTGTCTTGAGGTGGATTTTCCCTCTAGAATCTGCTACTTGCTGGACCTTTTGGTTTTGGGACTGACTGCTCTGTTTTTCCCCTCCGCAGGTTAGCAGAAATGGAGAATCGTAATGGCTCTTATCTGAATGACAGTATCTCACCCAATGAGAGCATGTGAGAATTGCTTTTTGTCTGTTTGCTTTGTTTTGCCAGCCTTCTACTTACTGATTGGCTCGTTGTATGTTAACTGGCTCGGCCTTCATTGTTTCCTTTGGCTGGTTGTGATATATGTCAGTGACTATGTTTACACATGCTCAATATTCTAGACTCAACCAGGAACAACCTCATTGTTATTGTGTTTGCATCATCATATCCCATGCAAATATATAGACCACGTAATATCAGTACATCTTAAATATTTTTATTTAGATTGTTCTCAGAGATAGGATTTGTTTCTGGGCAATTGGAATTGGGATATACCATTAATACGCATCTCATGAGCCAATCCCAGTATCCCAATAAAAATTTGTGTTTATGTACAATATTCATGTGAGCATATGCAGTATTTTTGCGGTCTTAAACTCATCACCATGTTTGTTTTCTCTGATTACCTGCTTCAAAAATGTTGTATTTGCAGTACAAAAGAACCTAATTATTTTAAACAAGATGTTTTGCATGGTACAAAGAGAGGAACAGAAAACTGTTAAGTTATTAGAGCTGGTCAAAATCTAAATCATTGAAATCACAATGAAAATGTTGGCCTACTTTAGCATTACGGTCCGGTCGCACCATAAAGTGACACAACAACTTCCCACAGTCGTTTCAAAACATGTTGTTTATTTAATATTGCACTTCCATAAAGTTATAGCTTTAAAGTAGCCAATATTCAAAATTCAGATTTCTTACATTTAAAATATATATTTTCAATAAGCTAAAAAGAAGCCATTGTTTTAATCAGACTTCATCCAACAGATTTAAGCAGCAAATAGTCTGTGAACACTTTCAGATGTCCAAAATGTTCTTGTATTTTAGTATGTTATATAGCACACAGTATATCTTATATTCAAGTCTTTGCTTTCTATATTTAGTCTGGCTGCAAGCCAAATTTCCCTTCAGGGAAAGTAAACATTAAAGTTTGTCAAGTGTAATTAATGCAAATGGAATCTGACATGCAGGTATGCCTGTAATTCAAATTGCAGAGTAAAATAATGGTGTAAAAACATAACTTTCAAATGCAGCTGGGTTGAAGTGAAAGAGATGAGCAGAAAGCATCGGCAGCTCCTTTGGTATTTACAATGGAAGATTGGCTGAGCTCAAGTAGCAGTGTAGAACACAGCAGCATCTAAATATCTGGCCTAATTAAATTCCTCCCAAACACTGCTGGCTGTGCGTGTGATTGCTAAGAGTTCGCACAGAATGGTCAATTATGTTGCTCAAATATTCAACAAAACTGAGTTCAGGACAAATGTGTTTTGGCCCTCTCTCTGTCCATGCTGTGTCTTAGAGTCTTCTTCTGTGATAAGTCCTGCTCCTCTGCTATTGATACTGCTATGATATTTTCAGTCACTTGCTAATTTCTTTTTTTTCCATTTTTCTCTCTCTGTGTGTGTGTGTGTGTGTGTGTGTGTGTGTGTGTGTGTGTGTGTGTGTGTGTGTGTGTGTGTGTGTGTGTGTGTGTGTGTGACGATTCTGTGACTGTGCGGCTATGTGCATGGATGCCCATCTGCCCATCATTGGTGGGTATGTTTGGCTCGTGCGTTTGCAGCGATGACGAGCACATGTTGATCCAGCACTACTGCCAGTCTCTCAACCAAGGCTCTCCTCTCAGCCAACCCCGCAGCCCTGCCCAGATCCTCATCTCCATGGAGACGGAGGAGAAGGGAGAGCTGGAGAGGGTGCTCAATGACCTGGAGCAGGAGAACAGGTCAGTGAACAGACCCATCTCTGTTATTATTTTATGTTGGCTGCATCTTTACTCTACCTTCCCACTGAGTATCAATAAATGCTAATCTTATTATGACATTTTCTAAGAGTTTGGGATATCTTGACAACAGGAGCCGTTGTTAGAATGTCTTGATTTTGCAAAGATTACCACGAGCTTGCAGGATCTTGGTTACAATCTTCAGAGGTCTTTGGTTCACATTTTAATATTGCATCTTGAAACTTCTGAGATGCGAGGGATTAGCACGCTTAGGTCCCGCCTTTGCCTGCCGCCCCGCTGATGATGCACCCAACCCCAATGGCTATCTCTGCAGGTTGTGGGCCCCCAGGGTGACAGTTTTATATAGGTCTTTATGACTCTGCCCAAGCGGGTTCCAAGTCTCAACCACCGGACGCTCGCCGGCAAAACGCCCTCCCCGGTCTGGCTCCAGCAGGGGGCCAAGGTTTCCCTGTTCTGGACAAGGTGCTGCGGCTTCTTCTTCACTTATTCATGTGGAGTCTGTTAATTGTTGCTAAGCCCATCATCTAGAACCAATTTGCATTGGAAGACCCTACCAGGAGCTATTGCCCCCGACAACACAGCTCCCAGGGTCAAAACCCATAAGGTTGCAGTTCTCAGCTTGTTGATGTCCCAAGTGAAGGAGTTCAAGTATCTCTGGGTTTTGTTTCAGAGTGATGGTAAAATGCATTAGTAGTAATGTGGATTTTGTATCAATCTAATCTACATTGCAACCTATTTTTGGTTCTAAAGTTGCACTCTGATTAACGTCACACGTATTGTACCTGTTCCTTTTAGTATAAAATAGTAATGTATGTATGTTTGGGAGAAGTAAATACAAAAATGTGTTGTAGTATCTGACTACAATAAATACAGAATGACTCATAATAATCTTAGCAGTGGGTAAAATAGAATGACATAATTTTCATGTTTATTCCAATTGCGAAGTTGGATTTATGTGTTTTTATATGAGGGGTTAAAGAGGTGTTAAAATATCTATAAATTAATTATATACATCTTTAACCCCTGTAAAATGATCTTTGTAGGGCAGCCAATTACCAGTGTTTTCCACTCTGCCTCAGATGTAATCAGTCTGGGAATACTAATGTCCGAAATCAATACACTGGACATTTGACATCTTTAGCAGACATGGCCTTCCTCTTTTCAGCTTACCTTTGTTCTTCCAACCACAGGATTTTGTTCAAACTTGGGGAATAAGATGAGAAAAGTGACAGTCTCATACATGGGGGATGACTGATGGATATTTACTTATACCTCTCACTATGTTGCTGCAGTGTTTATAATCCATATAACAAAAGTTCACCTTGTGTCCTAAGTAGTATGATATTCACATGTATATCAGAACTAGCGGCTGTAGATACATTTCTCTGCTGCCCTGACTGCAGGAAGCTACAATCCGAGTATGACCGTCTGAAGAAGGCCCACGACAGGAAGGGCCTGTCCCCGCTCCCATCGCCCCCGGAGATGCTCCCCGTGTCGCCACAGAGCGCACGCGATGCAGAACTCATCGCCGAGGCCAAACTGCTGCGGCAGCATAAAGGACGTCTGGAGGCCCGTATGCAGATACTAGAGGACCACAACAAACAGCTGGAGTCCCAACTGCACAGGCTGAGACAGCTGCTGGAACAGGTACACACCAACAGGAACATAGACATTCACAAACTGCGTCACCCTCTAACATGTGCTATGAACATAAATATCTGATGTGTATTTTGTTATGCTGCTCAAATTACCACCCAAGACACCAAAATTAACCTACATGCCTCAGCTTTTTTCACTGCTTATTTTCATTTTAGTTTGCTATAATAACCCTGCTGTGTACACAATTATGAAAAAATCTAAACACAGAGCAAGGCAGTGCATTGTTACATACTACAGTGACCCACTGCAGAAACCCATCAAGTGTCCTGGAAAATCAAAGTTGATGTGAAGTCCTCACTAGTGATCTAAAGCTTAACTTATGGTCACAGCGGTGCATCTACGGCGGCCTGCGCATGGTGTCGTGCTCGAGTATACCCAAGGCTTTAGAGCTTACCCTACAGTCACATTAGCTAGCAACGGCAGCGACACACACTCGCTTGATGGGCGTTCCTTGGCATGCCTAGCCTACTCCTGGTTGCTTAGCAAAACTAAACAGATATTCTTTAGTGCTACCTTTAAGCACGTCCCCTCTGTTTACTCTGTGCATAGACCCATAGATATACAGTATGTATGATTGATGAAATATTATGACTAAACATCCTGCCAACAAATCACATGCCCTCCTGCTATTAATGGCATGTTTAAAGTGTGAATATTCCATCTATATAAAGACCCTACCTTTTCAATAATTTCAAAATGAATCAAAGAAAGTTCCTGAAGATTGAGGCTGTGTACGTGCTGTGGAGAAGAAGACAGCGCTGTTGTTGTTCTGCATGGGTGCACGATAGCCTCCAGGCCTGTTTTGAACTGGGCTTGTTCCACCGTCTTGTGCAGGAGTTGCGGCTGGAGGATGAGAGGTTTCAGGCTAAACAGGGCTCAGTGGTGAACGTTTAAGACGGTGACGTTTCTGTATCGATAGTAGCAGGCTATTGCCAAGTCTCTTCAAGCGGTACTGTCAAGTCACAAGAACAATATATTTGGGATTTGAAAGTATTTATTGATAGGGGTAACAAAATATATGACATAAAATGCCAAACATATCAGATATATGCAGAAATACGATATCCTACGATATAACAAGGGAGTAAGCCTCTCCTCTCTAAGCGTTTAGGTTTAATTACTAACGTTAACTAGCATGTTATTTAGCAGTAATTAGCCTGTGTCTATGTTATCTTCTAACATACTGTATACCCACACTCTCAGTCTCTTCTGTTTGAGAATGATTGAGATTTCTCTTGGCACAACTACCAGAAGACTTTCAGATACGTGGCCCATGTCACCACTACGTCATCAAGCTCAGTTGGAGGCTGCCTAGTAACGCCTAGCCATCACTGGAAAAGTGCTTGTATTTTCCTTTACTGGTCTCCGTCCAGAACAACGGATCTGTTGGTCCACTTCTTTAACTGTCGATGATCCTGAAGCGTTTTCATCATCTTGAATGGTTTACTTCAACTCAAACAACCAATGTACATACGTCAAGCTGCCCTGTTGCCTTTTCACATTTCTCATAATGTGCATGAAATAGACTTCTTGTCTATTTTGGCCCCGCCTTGCTCATGGCAGCAGCACGCTCGTTGCTTGTCGCTGGCAAACGGACCCTCCCATTAAAAAAGAGTGGCAGCCTGCCGCTTTGTCGCTGTCTCTTGTAGCTAATGTGACTGCGGGGTCAGACTGATGCAGCTTCCTGCACACTGTCTAAGAGCTGATACACAGATTCAGGCCAGCACTTGGTCCCGCACACACACTTCACTTCCCCTTTGACCTTTGACTCCCCTAATTAAGCTGTGTGTGTGTGTGTGTGTGTGTGTGTGTGTGTGTGTGTGTGTGTGTGTGTGTGTGTGTGTGTGTGTGTGTGTGTGTGTGTGTGTGTGTGTGTGTGTGTGTGTGTGTGTGTGTGTGTAAGACGGATTCCAAGGTGAACGGCACAGCACTGTCCTCTCCTTCCACCTCCTCTCAGCGCTCTGACTCCTCCCTCCCTCTCCTCCGTGTGGCTGCCAGCCAGACTACTGATACAATGGGTAAGGACACCCAGGACTGGACATTATTTTAGCAGCTGGAGTTCTGAAAAAAAAAACTTAATTTCCTTTCTATTTCAGGTGATGACGAGCTGTCCAGCCCTTCCCTAGATGCATCTGGGCTGGAGGAAGTGATGGAACAGCTCAATAATTCTTTTCCTCATAGCCAGGGTATGGAACACCGACGCTAACCTCAGCCTGTATTGCATTTAATATCCATTCTTTTCTATATAAAATCAGAAGAAATTATTATTTCTTTCTTAAAAAGTTTTTTTTTAAATGTTTTTAAGTGAATTCAATTTTATTTATAATGTCAAATTATAGCAGACGTTATCTCAGGACACATTACACTTTACAGAGTTCATGCGGGTGTCGATGATATACAGTTTCAAAACTCTTTGGCTTTTGCAGCTGAAATTCAAAGT
This sequence comes from Etheostoma cragini, assembly GCF_013103735.1. Lineage (NCBI taxonomy): Eukaryota > Metazoa > Chordata > Actinopteri > Perciformes > Percidae > Etheostoma > Etheostoma cragini. Next base: position 9,838,572 of record NC_048430.1, read on the forward strand.
ATTCATACAATATTCTATAATTTACAGAGACCTACAACTCCCCCAAAAGCATGCATTTGGCGAGGAAAAACTTCCTTTTAACAGGCAAAAACTTAGAATAATTAGAAGAATACCTAACTACAATAAAAACAGGAAATATGACTTCATTAATAATAAATAATTATAGCTGATATATAGCATATATCAAAGCAGCATTAACAAACTATATATATACAGACTGTGTATATATACAGTATATGTATGTTTAAGTAAACAAGGCCACTAAGACAAAGGTTTCCATTTTCAGAAATAAAGTCCAGTTTGGAAATAAATTTTAAAAAAACAACAACAATGAAAATACTATACTGTGAATGCCACATGAAAAAGATGTGTGGTGCCCTTTACAGATTGAGTGCACCATAAATACCTACCAAGCTTTGTGCTCATTTAACATCATCAAAGTCATTGATTTATGATCCAATTTGCATTATGTTGATTCACATGTTTAGAACTGGTGGTGCCCACTATTAAGTCATTTCAGAGTAGTTCTATACACATTGTTCCAGATTGTCATGAAGCAAAGCCTGTGACTTTTTTAATTACTGGACAAAAAAATTCAGATTTAATTTCTGATTTGTGTTATGCTATCCCCATTTTCTGCATTTGCAGCACCCCCTTGTGCTGCATTTGAATGTAACTTTCAAGGTACATAGTGTGGACATATCCAGTGAGGTTTGGGAGGATTAGCCCAACTCTTGCGGACTTTTGTTTATTTATGTGCTCAGCCAAGCCCTTTTAAAGTTATGTGGTCAACATCTTGAAAAGCAAATACAATATCAACAAACTTTATGCACTTTTAAAAAGATTATATGAAGCTTGACTGATGATCTACAGAAAATTTGGTAGCAATTGGACCAAAGAATGTGTGTGTTTCACAACATTCTAAATGACAGAAAATCCATCATGTAAGCATTTGTCCAAAAAAAGGCTTTTTTGTAGAGTTTATTGAATTGTAAGTGTGAGTCAAATTTTAGGTAAGTAGAACCCACAATATGAGCGGAACTGCTCTTCAAATAATTAGCTTTTCTGACAATTCATTACAGCTCCACAATCAGGTTGATTATAATCTTATTTCATGGGAAGCATTACCACATGATGTCCAGTTATGGTACCAAGATTTGTGTCTCTACTTTCTTCCAGCTCATTGCAAAATTGTGCAAAAGCATGAGATGGCAGATAATGACAAATAAACCACGCCCAGATGTACCAATCCATATGTTACTTCAGATGTTAATAGTTGCCCCCAGAGTATGTGCTCCAAATGTGGTGAGATTCTGTACACCAGGTTTTGGGGTAAAAATGTTTGGTATTTGTAGCCCCCCCTATGGGTTGGGCTCAAATTGCTTTGGTAGACCTTTTTCTACAAAGACTGCAAATATTCTGACAATGCCCCACCCCTTGGGAAGTGTATTGTTAAATATCTTGAAAACTAAATGAAAGTCACCAGTTAACACGGTCACCCATTAAACCAACACTCTGAAACATGCACTGGCCTTAAGTAAACCGTTACTTGCATACGCATCTTTCTTTCTCTCTGTTACCAACACAAGGCTGATTTTTTTTTTTCTTTTATCCTTTCTTTTCTTCCTTTCCTCTTTTTCTCCATGAGCCAGGAGGGAGAAGGGGACACCCATGAAAGGTTAGTGGCTCAGCTTCCTTTCTTCCCACCTTCTCATTTCTCCACCTATAAGGAGTATTTCCACTTCATGCAACAACCATGATTATACCACCTTTGGCCCCTACCAAAACATGAAGTAATGGTCATGAGAGAAATCTAATAATTGGATTAATAATGGGATTGGATTTTGACTGTTGTAGCCAAGTAGAGCTGATGCAGTGGTAAATATCAATCCTCCCTCCCTTTCCCTCTCTTTGATTTCCTTTCCCTTTCCTGTCCTCTGTCACAGTCACTCTGTCATGCATAGTAGGGAGTGGTGATGTACATAGAACATCTCTGTCTGCATGTAGATTTGGGATGAGTGTTTATGTCACACTCAAGTTTACAATTTGAGGTTCACTGTAAGGTTCAATTACGATTTAATTGTGATGAAATCAGTTGTCAGAAAAGTTCTGTGTTTTACTCTGTTATTTTCTGAGTCATACATTCCAACAAGGTTTTATTTAGAGCGGGAAAATAGTTACATGACAACTAGTTGGTTTGTAAACCGTCCGGTTTACAAGTCAACTAGTTGTTAGGCCTGTAAATCTAGCTTTGACTCGTTGGTGCATTGTGAAAGCCCCGCTGTCTCAGTTTAACCAGCGCGCTTCCCCCTTCGGCGTAGACCCCAAACACAGCTGCTCCTCCTCCAACTAATAACTCCAGGTTCGATGAAGAGAATAGTATGAGAAAGCACCTCTCTGGTAAATGTTACCGGACGACAGAAAACAGAGTTTATAAAAAAAAGCAATGGAGCGTAATCCAGAGTCTGCGGCGTCTTCTTGTTGTCTTGATTGTTGTCTTGATTGTTAGCATGTTGCCTAAGTACAGCCTCACAGAGCTGCTAGCACGGCTGTTGACATCTTCTGTGTTTAGCACACGCACTGGATTATTTTTACCGTTTTAACCAATGCGGCTTTCAATGTATCACTATTAGTGAGTGTGTTTCGTCTAAGCATTTCCCTTCCCCTCTTTATCCAGGTCCCAGTATTGGCAATTTGTTCCACATGGCCGATGATCTGGGCCGCGCCATGGAGACACTAGTCAACGTGATGACAGACGAGCAGAGCGCCGAACAGCACGAGGCCCTGCCCTTCTGATCCAGCCCCCCCCCCCCCCCCAACCTCCCTCTCCTCTCCTCTCCTCCTCCTCCCTCCCTACCTATCGCATGCTTTTCTAGTCAAAACAACTGGATTGGAAATACAGTTTACAGAGAGAATATATAACGTCTATTTTTGTGAACGATTGTGGTTTCAGCAAAGATGCATAAAAAACAAAAGAAAAACATACCTTGTAGATTTCAGTAGTTTCTTAAAATGTCCTGAAGTCGTTTTATTATTAACAGAGGCTGGTTTTTAAAATTCTATGCAATTGTATAAAACAAGAGTGTGGTGGGGGGAGGGCAAAGAGAGATGATATACCAGTAAGTGTGTTAAGTGTGGTCTAATATTTGACATCTCTTTGTAACTGGGGAAATAGCAGAAGCATTTCAGACATTTGTATAAAAATGAATGTTTGTAATCATAAGGGTGCTTTCTAAGAGGAAAACGTCTTTCTATAACAGCGTACACTACTGTCAAGGTAATGCAGGCATCCTGGATCTTTACAGTACGTTGTGTGTGTGACTGTGTGTGAGCTTGTGTATGCGTGTTTGGGTGGTGGTGCCTAATTTCCACATTACAGCTTTTTTTTTTGGCTTTGGCTGGCAAACCTCATATTTGTAGAATTAATTTATCCACTCATCCGTCCATATATCCATCCATCAATCTGTTAATCATCTTTATGATTTACATCTCCATGGCAACAGTTTTTATCCCTTAATTGTTTTCAACACAGTGTACTGTGTGCATAAACAGATGTTCTAATAGGCTTGATTCAGAACTGAGACATGTCAACAAGGTCAATAAAAACCTAATGCACATAATGGGAAATAATTAGACATAATTGGGAAGCATTTGGATTCCATTTTACAATCGTCAAACTACATAATTTGTGGGTGTTCCATCTTGTGAAGGGCTCCTTGCATGGGTGTAATATGGCCTCAAAAATATAAAATGCAAGTCTCCTTCAACAACAATCCAAGGCCCACTATAGTGTTTTGCAAACTAAAATACCTTCATAGAAAAGTGGCTGATGGTAGACTACTAGTGGTACAGCGTTAATCCTCTGTCGGCTTATGTTACTCACTACTGTGGCACGTGGTATGGTAGAGTAGTATGGTAGGATGGTATGGTAGAGTGGAAGAGTGGTATGGTAGGGTGGTATGGTAGAGTGGTAGAGTGGTATGGTAGGGTGGTATGGTAGAGTGGTAGAGTGGTATGGTAGAGTGGTAGAGTGGTATGCTAGAGTGGTAGAGTGGTATGGTAGGGTGGTATTGTATAGTGGTATGGTAGAGTGGAAGAGGGGTATGGTAGGGTGGTATGGTAGAGTGGTATGGTAGAGTGGTATGGCAGTGTGGTAGAGCGCTATGGTAGGGTGGTATTGTATAGTGGTATGGTAGAGTGGAAGAGGGGTATGGTAGGGTGGTATGGTGAGTAGGGAAGCCAACAACAAAGCCTGAATTTACTTTTAATGTTAATCAACAAACAAAAAAGTTCTCCCCTCATCCTGAAATGGTCATAAAACAATATTAGATTACTACTTGTTTTTATAAAAGAAGCAGTCGGCGGGTTGAAGCAGCACTAAAAGGAGCCAGAGGAACTGGATTTTTTCAAAGTATCTGTCTCATTTACTGCTATCAGGATGTGTACAGTTTTAGCAGATATAGTCTGACTAACCGGATGCACGCCGTCCTCTGGATGTCAACAAAATCAAAAATGTCCTGGAGGTGTTTTATGTGTTGATAAGGCTACTTCCTTAGTCATGTAATTATCTTTACATACAATAAATCCACCATCTGAGTGTCCACAATAGCATTTTGCCAGTAGACCAAAGTTTTAAAGACCCTTTGTGTATATTTACTGGCCCTTAAAAAGAGGGAGAATATAACACTTTTCAAAATTATTGAAATTTAAATTATTTTCATATAAACATTGTAATGATTAATCCAAATAAAAACCAAGTTAAATAAGTTGGGGGAAACTAAAGGAGTTAACTGCAGCTTCACAAGGTACTTAAAATCTTTCTCATAACACAGTACAAAAAAGGCACTGAATCAGCTGAGTAATGCCTTTTTGTCGGTTAAACTTCACTGCAACAGCTGCTGAAGGTGCCGGATGGGTTTAAATTTGCTTAAGCCTCTCCTGAAGGTCTGTAGCATGTGTGGACTCTGCTGTGTGCTGGCGGCTTTTTGTTAACGTTGGCAAACCTAATTTATGAGCTAACATTAGCTAGTGTTGCACTTCAGCATCCAATAACAAAGATGTGTCCAGGCAACGAGTACTAGCCAATCACAGCACAGTCGAGTGGGACTAGGCGGTGGACTAAACCTTGCCTGACCTACTTTACTGGTACCAGGCCATTGGACCATTGCAAATGCCGAACCCTGCCCTCTGGTGCATCAGTGGTGGTCTATCGTAGTCATATGGTAAGTAGATTTTCAGGGGGAAAAGGGAGAAAGTTTCTTTTTTTATATCCAAACTGGGCATCAGTGAATTTTCAAAGCTGCCAATAACCACTGTTGAGTATTTTTGAGCTGCAGGCGTTTGTCCTCGGTTCTGCAACATATTTCTTGTCTCTTTAGAGCCTGTTGAGTGCACACAGTACACTGTATTGGTTTGTACTTTGAACGTTAGATGTAAGAAGAACTTAGAAGAATGTAATTGAATCTGAGCACTACAGTGTTGACAAGGCTGCTAGTTGAGATTATTGAAATGTTTCTGTTTGAACACTAAATGTTTTAGGTAGTATTGGGAAGCTCAGTAACAAAAGCTCTACCTCGTCTGAATTGTCAAAGTCCAGTTCGGAGGCAATTTCTCTACTGTACGCAGCCCGACACTCCTTTCAGATTGTTGATCATTAAATTGAATATTGCCGAATAGATTGATTTACGTCTGATATTCGAATCACTCCATACATGTTCTACTGTACTGCAATCTGAATGTTTGGATGCACTCCCTGCATTTCTCATCTCTATTAGAGTATGAAATCATTTTACACATTTTGCATTTTACACAAATCAAATTCATCTGTGTGCACTACTGTCATACCTGGGACATACTAGATATTTGTTTTGTGTTTGGATTTTGTTCTAGCAGTCTTTTTGTCTTTGGTTGAAAAGCTATTTTGTTTTGTGCTGTGAGGTGTTGAGCATGTGTGACTTAAATAAACTCCAACCTTATTTAATGGATATCCAATCAGAGATGTCTGTGGTGAACATCACAGCGGTATAAACCTGTTTGTTTGTTTTTGGCTTCATATTCTTGCAGCATGATCCAAGAGGGTTTTGTTTTGACACTGAATCTGATTGATTTCTTAGTTTTAATGTTTCTGTTTCATGCTCACATCATTTTTCAAATAACCTGTCAATACTTCACAACATATCAGAATCCACCAAATATATGCCTTACTACTGTATTATAAAATGCTTTACTGTATATCAATAAAGCACGCAGTTATGTTGATTTAGCCTCTTTGATTTGCTATTGTGTTTATTTTTAACAGGATTGAAATAAGTCCAATGAATGCACAAAAAAACTGGTTCCTACAGTTCAACAGTAAATGCTTGCACACATTCAATTCAATTCAATTCAATTTTATTTATAGTATCAATTCATAACAAGAGTTATCTCAAGACACTATACAGATAGACCACACTCCAGAATTTACAAGAACCCAACAGTTCTAGTAGTCTCCTCCAGAGCAAGCAACAGTTCGACAGTGGCGAGGAAAAACTTCCTTTTAGGCAGAAACCTCGGTCAGACCCAGGCTCTTGGTAGGCGGGGTCTGACGGGCCGGTTGGGGTTAGAATGAAGAGTGGCAATAACAAAAATAGAAAAAATTAATAGTCTGTAGCAGTTCT